>NC_092102.1:6496535-6796535 GCF_045679555.1 Salvelinus alpinus
GATTTAAAGTGTGCACTTGTTTGATGTGAATATTTTCAAAGTTCTAAAAAGAAAATAGACAATTGAACAACAGAAAAAAAACATTCTTCGGAATAAAGAAAGCGCCAGAACTTTGCAGACGTAAACTTGTGTCCGTTCTTTTTACTATTGCAGGCCACCTCAGCTACACATGCACTCTGTCTGCACATGCATGCACATACACACGGACAAACACACACTAATGTTCTCTCTCTTGTGTTTGTCAGCAGTTCATGGTGGCCCTGTCATTTGCCTCCTTCACCAAAGCTCTGTCAGGGACCTACATGAAGAGTGCCATCAGAGATCACTTTGACCTGTCCAGCTCTCTCATCGGACTCATAGACGGCAGCTTTGAGATGGGTATCAACAATAGCATTGAGTTGCTTGAGAATTCATGTAGTAAAAACCAGATACAGACTACAGTATGATCCATTTTTTTTGTGGTTCAATCAGAGTCTGCTCACAATACTGTCCAGTTTTATAGTTGTTCCTATTAATTGATTGACTGGTGTTTGTCCATGACTCTACTGTCAAACATCTAACATTGTTTTAAGTGATGCTATGTTGTTGCAGCCTAGTATCCAAACTGATATGCCATTTTTAGTTAACAAAAAAACAGTGTTTATAATTTGCGATTCCTGGCTACTGTAGTGTTGTGGTTTCTTGCAGGTAACCTGCTGTTCCTGGCTGTGGTCAGCCATTTTGGGGCGAAGCTGCACAGGCTCATTGCTATGGGCTGTTTCCTCATGGCTGTAGGATCCTTCCTCACAGGCCTGCCACACTTCTTCATGGGACGGTAAAACAACTGAAATACTGGTTAAACTTGTACTTGTAGAGATATTCCAATGCGGAGGATAGTTTCACTATAGAAATAAAGAAATGTATCCAGTTGTTGATTAATCTCAGTTAACATAGAACTAAAGTCTTGCGTAATTGGTCAGCTGCTTGATTGTGTTTTGGGGTCATACATGTTAAGAGAAGGGATTAAGAGATGCTTTAACTGTGATGTGGTAAAGTTGGAGCCAGGTGCAGAGAAGAGACCGGAAGATGAAGCAGTGGTTCCAACCAGTGTCTCCGCCCCTTCAAGGGCCCACTTAACTGCCAAGAGCTCCCGGTTGCCTACATCGTAGTTGCCTTCCGCTGGTCGAGAACCGCTTGGAGAGAAAGGCGCATGGGTGCAGTTTCTTGTCCTCCTCGTTCCGCTGTGAAAGGACTGCCCCAGCTCCAGTGTCCGAGGCGCCCACCTCTACCACAAAGGGGCGTGTAGGATCAGGATGAACGAGGATGGGTCCGGAGGTGAAACGTCCCTTGAGCTCTATGAATGCCCTGTCAGCCTCGGGATTCCAGCAAAAACCTGCTTGAGTGAGGTGGGACAGGGCTGTATGTGTTCCGGAAGGGTTTTTGGAGAAGATCAGGATGTCGTCGAGGTAAACAAAGACGAACCGATTCAACAAATCCCTAAGAGTGTCATTGATCAATGCTTGAAAGACTGCCGGTGAGTTCGATATTCCGAAGGTCATGACTAAATACTCAGTGACAACTAGGGTGTTAAAGGCAGTTTTCCACTCATCTCCCTCCCTGATTCTCACCAGATTTTAAGTGTTGCGGAGGTCCAGTTTGGTGAAGAATTGGCCTCCTAAGGCCAACTCCAAGGCGGCGGACATCGGGTAGGGGGTAACGATTCTTGATCCTAATCCTTTTCAGCCTTCTGTAATCGATGCAAGGACTGAAGTTTGGGTCAGAGACAGAGAGACAAGGGATGTGTTTAGACAGGCAACCCAATTATGATATTTTTTCCACTAATTGGTCTTTTGACCAATCACATGAGATATTTTCGCATCAGCTCTTTTTCAGAGCATATCTGATTGCTCAAAAGACCAGTCCAGGTCCCCTGGTGTACGATGGCAGCCTGTTGTCAGAGTGTAACAGAGACTGCTCCTGCTTTGCTGGGGAGTGGGACCCTGTGTGTTCAGACAACGGCATCACCTACACCTCCCCCTGCCTCGCAGGCTGCTCCAGCTTTACAGGTTACGGCAAGAACACGGTACCAATACTATTAATGTACTGAGTGTTCAACACCTTCACAGGGATGCTGGCCCATGTTGACTCCAATGCTTCCCACAGTTGTGTCAAGTTGGCTTTATGTCTTTTGAGTGGTGGACCATTCTTGATACACACTTGAAACTGTTGAGTGTAAAAAACCCAGCAGCGTTGCAGTTCTTGACACAGACTGGTACCCCTGGCACCTACTACCATGCCCCGTTGAAAGACACGTATATATGTTGTCTTGCCCATTCACCCTCTGAATGGCACACGTACACAATCCTTGTCTCAATTGTCTCAAGCCTTACAATATTTTGTAAAACCTGTCTCCTCCTCTTTATCTATACTGATTTAAGTGGATTTAACTAGTGACATCCATAAGGGATTATGGCTTTAACCTGGATTCACCTGGTCAGCATATGTCATGGAAAGAGCAGGTGTTCTTAATAGTTTATACACTCAGTGTAACTCATTGGCACTGAAATAAGTTATTTTCAACCATTAACTGGGGCCTTGTTGAGGCCTTATCTAAGTAAGTAAATGCTGATTGACAGTAAAGTATTATTTTGATGTATGTAAAAAAGATGGTATGCAATTCCTATGTAGAGAACGTTCTCTCTGGTAGTTGTTCAATATGACTTCAACTTGTACAGGGCACTCTTGTAAAATAGATGTTTAATCTCAATGTGACTCCCTGTTTAAATAAAAGTTAAATCAAATTTAAAAAAAACATCAACACAAACACAGGATATGGGGTACACATGGTATCACATCATTACATACTAGGCCCTACTGCACCTGCATTCCAGCACCATTCCAGCATCTGGAATTGACTCAACATGTTTGAGGTGGGGGATCAATACATGTGGGGGAAGAGGTGGCTGTCGAATGTATGATTCTGATATGTACAGTTAAGTTCATTGTGTGTGGGGGGGGCGTCCATGTTTGTGTCCGTACTCTGAGGTGTGTTTGAATATGAATGAGCAGCAGTGTTGTGATGTGTCCTATCCCGTCCTTGCAGAGTGATCTTCCTTGGCCTCATCACATGTCTCAGTGGCTCCTCCACGGTACAGCCCCCACACTCATCGCTAGAGATCGAACTTCAGACTCCCTCCAAAACCACTGAACCCCTCAACACACCGAAAGAGATTACGGTGCACACCCTTAGAGGGAGCCGAAACAGGATAACTCCCTCCAAACTCACAAAGACACAGAGGAGGAGGAACTATCCAACACCCAGGGAGAGAGAACGAGTGACCTCAGTCGAACACAGTCAGAAAGAGGAGGTGGAAGAGGCGTTAGATAGAGGAGGAGGTTACCCCAGAGGCAATTCCTCCTGTTCATGTGAGCAAGAAAGAGCAGAAGGCTTCTGATCAGCCAAATGGCAGGCAGAGGGAGAGGTCATAGTGATTCACACCCACAGAGAGAAAGACAACCTCTTGGTTGAGATGAACCACACAGAGGTAGAGGCAGAGGGCCTTCAGTGCTAGCCAGTCAGCCTGCCTGTTCTGATCCTCAAGTCAATTGTATTTAAATTCATGTTCATTAAAGATTTTTATTCAAGAATTTAAAAGTCCCATTTACTTAATGATAATTTTTCACTGTCTTCAACCCTCAAGAACCAGCGTGAGTCTGGGTCGCCCTTTTACTGGGCAAACACAACTTGCATATCGTCATAGACTAGGCCGAAACGTTAATCGTTTAACCTTGCTTGAATAAAACAATGCATTTTTTATAGTGAGGAAGCGTTGCGCTTTTTCCTTTTCTATGATGTTTCAAGTTTTTGGTTGCACCTCAACTCAAATTGGTTGAGCGCCCTTTGTTTTTTTTATGTCAAATAATACATTTTTTATTTATTTAAGTAAATTATTAAAAGCATTCAAATTGGGATGTTTCCCAGGTATTTACACAACCTACTCCACACTTGCAAAGTGAAAGTGTATAGAAAAGTTCTGAAATTAAGTAGTAACCAGAAGAAAAGCAGAATTGAGTCCAATTTATAATGCAAATAATTTAATGGTCTATGGTTCAATCCCATTTCTGAATGTCTGATGAATAATTAATATTGTTCCTCCTCTTCCTTGTGGCAGGCGCAGCAGCACACTGCCCTCCAAAGCCTGCAAAAAAATCGCCGGACTGCCCCTTTCCTAGCTCTGCATGGAACATCCAGTGTCACGTCCTTGGTGACGTGTTGGGTGACATCCGGAATGACCACAGCAACATCCTCTGGAAAGGGAAAAAATAGGAACAGGATGTAAACAAATGCAAACCGTAGGTTCTAAACACTGGCCAGTTGAAAGGTTCTACTAAGATGTCATGACAAACAGCACCTGTCAGAGTGCTCTCTAAGTGTTACTCACCTGCTTGGATGTCAGCTGGCAGAGTGGCGAAGACGGCCATCATGAGAGTCCTTTCTTCAGGTGTGACGTCCACAACCTCCAAGAGGGAAGAGATGGGCTCTGCCTCTGTGTAAGTGGTGATGTCTTTAACCTCCAGGTGGGAAGATGCCGGGTCTGCCTCTGTGTAAGTGGTGATGTCTTTAACCTCCAGGTGGGAAGATGCCGGGTCTGCCTCTGTATTAGGGGTGATGTCCACAACCTCCAGGTGGGAAGAAGACTGGTCTGCCTCTGTGTTAGGGGTGATGTCTTTAACCTCCAGGTGGGAAGATGCCGGGTCTGCTTCTATGTTAGGGGTGGTGTCCACAACCTCCAGGTGGGAAGAAGCCTGGTCTTCCTCTGTATTAGGGGTGATGTCCACAACCTCCAGGTGGGAAGAAGCCTGGTCTGCCTCTGTGTTAGGGGTGATGTCTTTAACCTCCAGGTGGGAAGATGCCGGGTCTGCTTCTATGTTAGGGGTGATGTCCACAACCTCCAGGTGGGAAGAAGCCTGGTCTGCCTCTGTGTTAGGGGTGATGTCTTTAACCTCCAGGTGGGAAGAAGCCTGGTCTGCCTCTGTGTTAGGGGTGATGTCTTTAACCTCCAGGTGGGAAGAAGCCTGGTCTGCCTCTGTGTTAGGTGTGATGTCCACAACCTCCAGGTGGGAAGAAGCCTGGTCTGCCTCTATGTTAGGGGTAATGTCTACAACCTCCAGGTGGGAAGAATCCGGGTCTGCGTCTGTTATGGGTGACGACAACAATCCTGATGAGCTCTACTACTACAAGGCACCAAGATGTCATCACAACAGGCATCTGTCAGAATGCTCTATATCATTGCTACTCACCTGCTTGGATGTCAGCTGGTAGTGTGGTGGAGACGGCCACCGCGAGGACAGGGGGGACTGGTAGGGTGGCTGCAGGGGGCTGGAAGCAGCTCTGCACCTCGTCCGCCACAAAGGCACAGACAGAGCTCATATAAAAAGTGCTCTGGAGGTCATCCGTGGAGAAGGACTGACTGATTCTCCCGAGGATCGACCGCACAGAGTCAAAAGCAGCAGCCCGGGAGAAAGGGATGTGAGGGGAAGGGTCCTTTAACATGCAGGAGAGCTTCTCCACTACAGCCGCCACCATGCCCACGGCCATCCCGCTTATAAGGATTGGGTGCTCTGAATGGCCTTCCTCTGGCTGAAGCCACAGGGCCAGGAGGAGCCTGGGCACCACCTCCACCACCACCTGAGATGGGCTGAGGAGGTTGCTACGGGGCTCATTGGACTGCTCGCCCAGAATGCTCCTCACAGCTCTCTCCACGACGCTGTGGACCTTAGGATCGCTGAAATCAACAAAAAGGAGAAGACAAAGCTAAACGATGTGCAATGTTCTCACATAGAACACTGTCTTAGTCTGTTTCTGCGTAGTTCCAGATGTGTAGATAAATGGATCAAGTCATATGCAGGGCAGTACATGGAACTCACATGTCAGCTGGCGAGGTGGAGTGCATGGAGCGACGGAGCTTGCAGAAAGCCTCGTGCTCTATGTTCATCATTTTTAGGCAAGTGTTTACTTCCCAGGCCTGCAGTATGAAACAGGAAGTCCCGTTAGTGTAATTTCACAAGAGATCTATCCTGCTGTGCTAACTAGTTGTTGAAAGGCTAGTAAAGAGCTCACTAACTTGTAGTATGTCTCTAACTCTCATTCTCTTACCAGCCGAGCGAGGTCGTTTCCCTCCTCCAGGGTTTCCTTCCACACCCTTCAAATAAAACACAGAGCAATTCAACTTTCCTGGCTTCTGATTTTTCTGTTGTTTATTTTACCCACACCTCCTGGAGTGCTGCTGGTGGCAGGGAATGGCAGTGAAGGTGAGTGCTGACGTGGTACTCACCTCTCCCTAAGGGATTTTTTGCCCTGAGACACCAGCCAGTTGCTCATGTGCTCCGTGGTGACATGGGGCGGGACCTGGCCTTGACTCTGGAGCAGCAGATAGTGGACCATGAGCTTCTTCTGCAAGATGAGGTAAGGTGTGAGACCGTGCCACGAAATACCATATCATGTGCTTTCAGAAGGGCCTCTCGCAACATTTCACAACTGCTCATGCCTTACAATTTGCAAGTGATATTAAGAACTCTTATGACCAACTTCTCTAAACTGTCTTGAAATACAACTCTCTTTCTGTTTATGTTTTTGTGGGATGAATCTTACCTGTTTATTGTAATATGTTTCCTCCCAGCAGGCCTGCAGAGTCTGAAAATAAAGGCTGCTTCTACAGAATTCCTTTGAAGATAATGAAAATAATTATGCTTTGTTATTCACAGGCATTTACAGTATGCTAAAATGCATTTCTCCTAAGATTACCTTTGTGGGACCATAAGTGAACTCCGGAATGCACAAAACCCTATCCATGGTAAGATGGGGAAGAAATGCAGCGCTATAGATATACGGGATGCTCTAGAGATAACAGGAATGACTTAAAGTCGCGAATGATCAATGACTGTGGAGTCGTCCAATATGCTGCACTTAGAATTGAGTTGTAGGCGATGTTTGGCGCAAATAGAATGTTTACATTCTATTGCCATGGAGAAATGGAATGTGTAGAACCTGTATAAATGGGTATGCTTCTATGTCTTTATTTCGTGAAAGATTAAGCTCTTTGTTGTGTCATAATGTGTATATGAGGATGTAGGAGCCCGTCCCGATTCATGACGCGATTATCCAGGTGCATGTTGCTTAGACCTACTAATCCAACCTTGGTTTACAAGTTAAATACATTGTTTATATATGCCTATACAAATCTATCGACCACTTCCATTTAAAGCAATGATTGTCAATTGAAAATGTGGTTGTTGTGTTTTATCCTGTTGTGCGCCTTGAGTGTCAGTCCCCTTAAGCACATTATTCCAATATTTCCGAGCTCTGAATTGACACAATGAACACTTTCGCAAAGATATTCGGTTCAAAATAAGAGTATGAATGACAATAAACGTATGACTTGGATTGTATGCATAACAGTGTAGTAAACAATATCGCTCCGCGTGGGAACTTTTGGCGTTGGGAAAGTATCCCTTATAAGTCTCCATGGCACGTATCACTTCGTTGTCTTGTTGGTAATAGTAAAAATGCATGACAGTCCGCATTGTAATGGTCTAACAGGTGTTTTCATTTTGCTTCTCACATTAAACAGACATTTGAGAACGGAATTGCTTACAGTTGTACCTATGATGCACAGACACACTAAAGCTGTACAGTGTAGTTTGAATAGTCAGACACTGAAAGAGCATTTTATTCCAAGTGTGTTTGTGTTTGAATAAAGACCCAAAGAATGAAATCAATGTGTGGATGTTGATTGGACAATGTATATGTGCTTTGCAGAAGCCATTTTTTTAAATTCCCTGTAGGGTGTATTTTACTGGAGTATGATCAGATTGCTTTGTTTAAGCCAGAATGAAGACTTGGTCTGAGAAACTATGCCGATTATAGCATGATAGCTATTTATTTTTAAATAAGGCAATGTATATATGACCCCCTTTCAAATAGTCGCTCATTTATCACTTTCTTGCAGATATACAGTGCCTTCAGAAAGTGTTCATACCCCTTAACTAATTCCTCATTTTGTTTTCTTACAGCCTGAATTCCAAATGGATTAAATTATAGTTTTTTTATCATCTCACCCAGCTACAGACAATACCCCATAATGACAAAGTGAAAACATGGTTTTTAATTTTGTCTCAAATGTATTGAAAATGAAATACAGAAATATCTCATTTACATACGTATTCACAATACATGTTAGAATCACCTTTGGCAGCGATTAAAGCTGTGAGTCTTTCTGGGTAAGTCTCCAAAAGTTTTGCACCCCTGGATTGTACAATATTTGCAATATCACAATATATACAGTACCAGTCAAACGTCTGGACACACCTACTCATTTAAGGGTTTTTCTTTATTTTTTAAAATGTTTTACTTTTTAGAATAATAGTGAACACATCAAAACTATGAAATAGCACAATTGGAATCATGTAGTAAGAAAAAAAAGTGTTAAACAAATCAAAATATATTTTATATTTGAGATTCTTCGAAGTAGCTATCCTTTCCCTTGATGACCGCTTTGCACACTCTTGGCCTTTTCATGAGGTAGTCACCTGGAATGCATTTATTTTTACAATTTTTTACATTTTAGAATAATAGTGAAGACATCAAAACTATGAAATAGCACAATTGGACTTAACAGGTGTACCTTCTTAAAAGTTAATTTGTGTAATTTCTTTCCTTAAAGCGTTTGAGCCAATAGGTTGTGTTGTGACAAGGTAGGGATGGTTTACAGAAGATAGCCCTTTTTGGTAAAAGACCAAGTCCATTTTATGCCAAGAACAGCTCAAATAAGCATAGAGAAACAACAGTCCATCCTTACTTAAGACATGAAGGTCAGTCAATACGGAAAATTTCAAGAACTTTGAAAGTTTCTTCTAGTGCAGTCGCAAAAACCATGAAGTGCTATGATGAAACTGGCTCTCATGAGGACTGCCACAGGAAAGGAAAACCCAGAGTTACCTCTGCTGCAGAGGATAAGTTCAGTAGAGTTAACTGCACCTCAGATTGGAGCCCAAATAAATGCTTCACTGTCATGTTCTGACCTTTATTTTCCTTTGTTTTGTCTTTAGTTAGTATGGTCGGGCGTGAGTTGGGGTGGGGAGTTCTATGTTGTCTGTTTCTATGTGGGGTTTTCTAGTTTGGCCTGACATGGTTCTCAATCAGAGGCAGGTGTTTTGTGTTGTCTCTGATTGGGAACCATATTTAGTTAGTCTGTTTTGTATTGTGGGTTATTGTCTATGTCATTACGTAAGTTGCCTGTGTCTGCACTTGTCGTAGTATAGCTTCACGTTCGTTTGTTAGTTTGGCAAGTGTTCTTCGTTTCGTCTTCGTTAAATAAATTCAAGTATGTATTCAAACCACGCTTCGTTTTGGTCAGATCCTTGCTCCTCCTCAGATGAGGAGGATTACCACGTTCGTGACATTCACAGAGTTCAAGAAACACACACATCTCAACATGCACTGTCCAGAGGAGACTGCGTGAATCAGGCCTTCATGGTCAAATTGCTCCATTGAAACCACTACTAAAGGGCGGACACCAATAATAAGAAGAGACTTGCTTGGGCCAAGAAACACGAGCAATGGACCTTAGACTGGTTGAAATCTGTCCTTTGGTCTGATGAGTCCAAATTTGAGATTTTTGCCTTTCAATGTGTGTGTAAAGAATCCAGGGTGTTTAGTATGGTCTAAGCTTCATTATAAAACTATTTGTTGAATGGTTTAAAATCCGTCAGAAGCTGCTTTCAATTCATGGTGGCTCTGAATAAGTCTTGACTGAGACAGAGCTTGTTTTGTGACATTTCCGGTCACAACTTGCAGACTTGTTTACGTGCTGCTGTGCGTTTTGTTGCTAACCTTACTTTGCTACCTGACAACTTTACGGTTTTTACTTTTTAATTTACGTTTATATTTTTTGTTTTTCCCTCACTCAACTTTTTTTCTTTCAACTTTTTCACTCCGGACGCTTTATCTGGACATGGTTCGTCAAGACCTCCAACAGCCGAAGCTAAGTAGTAACATTAACATGATGCCTTCTAATTGCAGTCACTGTACTCATAATATACAGGAGAACGATCGCCTTACGGCGAGGATAGCTGTGCTGCAAGCCCAGCTTCAGACGCAATCGTTAGGCAAGGGTAATTTCAGTGTAGGAAAGGATGAAACAGCGTCTGTGCCACCAGTAAGTACAGATAGTACTAGAAATCCCCTCGCACGGTCCCCGCAGCCGGACAACTTTCTCATGGCTTCTGGAGGGAAATGTACAGCATTTCCCAAAATGCTCAACCGGTGTCGCTCATTCAGCCGACAGAAACTTTGAACCGGTTCTCCCCACTAAGCAGCGAGTAGGAGTCTGAGGCCGAGCCTTCTCTGGTCTCTACTCCTCCCGTTACGGGGTCTGAGACGCCGAAGGTTCCCAGCATTAGCTCTGACAAATTGAAAACCCTAATCATTGGCGACTCCATTACCCGTAGTATTAGACTTAAAACAAATCATCCAGCGATCATACACTGTTTACCAGGGGGCAGGGCTACCGACGTTAAGGCTAATCGGACCACCATTTTATTATGTTTGCAATCGCAACAAATAATCTGCTCAGACCCCAACCAAGGAGCATCAAAAGTCATGCTATAAATTCTCAGACAACCCAAATATTCCTTGATGCCCTTCCAGACTCCCTCTGCCTACCCAAGGACGTCAGAGGACAAAAATCAGTTAACCACCTAACTGAGGAACTCAATTTAACCTTGCGCAATACCCTAGATGCAGTTGCACCCCTAAAAACTACAAACATTTGTCATAAGAAACTAGCTCCCTGGTATACAGAAAATACCCGAGCTCTGAAGCAAGCTTCCAGAAAATTGGAACGGAAATGGCGCCACACCAAACTGGAAGTCTTCCGACTAGCTTGGAAAGAGAGTACCGTGCAGTATCGAAGAGCTGCTCGGTCATCCTATTTTTCCAAACTAATTGAGGAAAATAAGAACAATCCAACATTTATTTTTGATACTGTCGCAAAGCTAACTAAAAAGCAGCATTCTCCAAGAGAGGATGGCTTTCACTTCAGCAGTAATAAATTCATGAACTTCTTTGAGGAAAAGATCATGATCATTAGAAAGCAAATTATGGACTCCTCTTTAAATCTGCGTATTCCTCCAAAGCTCAGTTGTCCTGAGTCTGCACAACTCTGCCAGGACCTAGGAACAAGGGAGACACTCAATTGTTGTAGAACTATATCTCTTGACACAATGATGAAAATAATCATGGCCTCTAAACCCTCAAGCTGCATACTGGACCCTATTCCAACTAAACTTTTTTATTTTTTTATTTAACCTTTATTTAAACTACTGCAATGCTCTACTTTCCGGCTACCCGGATAAAGCACTAAATAAACTCCAGTTAGTGCTAAATACGGCTGCTAGAATCCTGACTAGAACCAAAAAATGTGATCATATTACTCCAGTGCTAGCCTCCCTACACTGGCTTTCTGTCACGTTCCTGACCTGTTTTCCTTGTTTTTGTATGTGTTTAGTTGGTCAGGGCGTGAGTTGGGGTGGGCATTCTATGTTATGTGTTTCTATGTATAGGTTTCTGCACTTCGTTTATTTGTTTTTGTATTTTCAGTGTTCAGTTTCGTTTTATTAAATCATCATGAGCACTAACCACTCCGCGTATTGGTCCGATCCTTCTCGCCTCTCCTCGTCCGAGGAATAGGAATATGACTACCGTTACAGAATCACCCACCAACAAGGGACCAAGCGGCGTGGGAGAAAGCAGCAGCAGCGATCGCAGGATTCATGGACATGGGAGGAAATATTGGACGGTAAAGGTCCATGGGCACAACCTGGAGAATATCGCCGCCCTCGTGAAGAGCTGGAGGCAGCTAAAGCCGAGAGGCGGCGGTATGAGGAGGCAGCACGGAAGCAGGAGAAGGATCTGGGCTATACAACCTGGGAGGAGATCGACAGGTGGGCGATCGACCCAAGGAGAGTGCCGGAGCCCGCCTGGGATTCTCTGGCTCAGTGTGAGGAGGGATACCGGCGAATGGAGGCAGCACGACGACGCGGTAGGAAGCCTGTTAGTCAAGCCCAAAAATGTCTTGGGGGGGCTAAAGGGTAGTGTGGCGAAGTCAGGTAGGAGACCTGCGCCAACTTCCCGATCTTACCGTGGAGAGCGAGAGTACGGGCAGACACCGTGTTATGCGGTAGAGCGCACGGTGTCTCCTGTACGTGTGCTTAGCCCGGTGCGGGTTATTCCACCTCCCCGCACTGGCAGGGCTAGATTGAGTATTGAGCCGGATGTCATGAAGCCGGCCCAACGCATCTGGCCACCAGTGCGTCTCCTCGGGCCGGCATACATGGCACCAGCCTTACGCATGGTGTCCCCGGTTCGCCTACATAGCCAGTGCGGGGAGGTGGAATAACCCGCACTGGTCGGGCTACGGGGAGCATACAACCAGGTAAGGTTGGGCAGGCTCAGTGCTCAAGGGAGCCAGTACGCCTGCATGGTCTGGTATATCCGGCGCCACCGCCCCGCCCCAGCCCAGTACCACCAGTGCTTACACCACGCACCAGGCTTCCTGTGCATCTCCAGAGCCCTGTTCCTCCTCCACGCACTAGCCCTATGGTGCGTGTTTTCAGCCCGGTACCACCAGTTCCGGTACCACGCACCAAGCCTCCTGTGCGTCTCCAGAGCCCTGTTCCTCCTCCACGCACTAGCCCTGTGGTGCGTGTCTCCAGCCCAGTACCTCCAGTTCCGGTACCACGCACCAAGCCTCCTGTGCGCCTCCAGAGTCCTGTGCGTCCTGTTGCTGCTCCCCGCACTAGCCTGAAGGTGCGTGTCCTTAGCCCGGTACCTCCAGTTCCGGCACCACGCACCAGGTCTACAGTGCGCCTCAGCCGGCCAGAGTCTGCCGTCTGCCCCGCGGCGCCTGAACTGCCCGTCTGCCCAACGCCGTCTGAACTGTCCGTCTGCCAAGCGCCGGCTGAACTGCCCGTCTTTCTTGAGCCTTCAAAGCCGCCCGTCTGTACTGAGCCTTCAAAGCCGCCCGTCTGTACTGAGCCTTCAAAGCCGCCCGTCTGTACTGAGCCTTCAAAGCCGCCCGTCTGTACTGAGCCTTCAAAGCCGCCCGTCTGTACTGAGCCTTCAGGCTCAGACAGGAGCCGCTAGAGCCTTCCGCCAGACAGGAGCCGCTAGAGCCTTCCGCCAGACAGGAGCAGCCAGAGCCTTCCGCCAGACAGGAGCAGACAGAGCCTTCCGCCAGACATGAGCAGCCAGAGCCGCCAGCCAGCCATGAGCAGCCAGAGCCGCCAGCCAGCCATGAGCAGCCAGAGCCGCCAGCCAGCCATGAGCAGCCAGAGCCGCCAGCCAGCCATGAGCAGCCAGAGCCGCCAGCCAGCCATGAGCAGCCAGAGCCGCCAGCCAGCCATGAGCAGCCAGAGCCGCCAGCCAGCCATGAGCAGCCAGAGCCGCCAGCCAGCCATGAGCAGCCAGAGCCAGCCAGCCAGGATCCGCCAGAGCCAGCCAGCCAGGATCCGCCAGAGCCAGCCAGCCAGGATCCGCCAGAGCCAGCCAGCCAGGATCCACCAGAGCCAGCCAGCCAGGATCCGCCAGAGCCAGCCAGCCAGGATCCGCCAGCCAGCCAGGATCCGCCAGCCAGCCAGGATCCGCCAGCCAGTCCGGAGCTGCCCCTCAGTCCGGAGCTGCCCCTCAGACCGGAGCTGCCCCTCAGTCCGGAGCTGCCCCTCAGTCCGGAGCTGCCCCTCATTCCGGTGTTGCCCCTCATTCCGGTGTTGCCCCTTAGTCCGGTGCTGCCCCTTAATCCAGTGGGGTTCATTTGGAGGGTGGCCATTTGGAGGAGGCTACGGAAGCGGGGTTTGACTATGGTGGGGTGGGGACCACGTCCGGAGCCGGAGCCGCCACCGTGGACAGATGCCCACCCAGACCCTCCCCTAGACTTTAGGTGGTGCGCCCGGAGTTCGCACCTTGAGGGGGGGGTTCTGTCACGTTCCTGACCTGTTTTTCTTGTTTTTGTATGTGTTTAGTTGGTCAGGGCGTGAGTTGGGGTGGGCATTCTATGTTATGTGTTTCTATGTATAGGTTTCTGCACTTCGTTTATTTGTTTTTGTATTTTCAGTGTTCAGTTTCGTTTTATTAAATCATCATGAGCACTAACCACTCCGCGGATTGGTCTGATCCTTATCGCCTCTCCTCGTCCGAGGAGGAGGAATATGACTACCGTTACACTTTCTGTTAAGGCAAGGGCTGATTTCAAGGTTTTACTGCTAACTTACAAAGCATTACATGGGCTTGCTCCTACCTATCGTTCCGATTTGGTCCTGCCGTACATACCTACACGTACGCTACGGTCACAAGACTCAGGCCTCCTAATTGTCCCTAGAATTTCTAAGCGAAACAGCTGGAGGCAGGGCTTTCTCCTATAGAGTTCCATTTTTATGGAATGGTCTGCCTACTCATGTGAGAGACGTAGACTCGGTCTCAACCTTTAAGTCTTTATTGAAGACTCATGTCTTCAGTAGGTCCTATGATTGAGTGTAGTCTGGCCCAGGAGTGTGAAGGTGAACGGAAAGGCACTGGAGCAACGAACCGCCCTTGCTGTCTCTGCCTAGCCGGTTCCCCTCTCTCCACTGTGATTCTCTGCCTCTAACCCTATTACAGGGTCCGAGTCACTGGCTTACTGGTGCTCTTCCATGCTGTCCCTAGGATGGGTGCGTCACTTAAGTGGGTTGAGTCACTGACGTGGTCTTCCTGTCTGGGTTGGCGCCCACCCTTGGGTTGTGCCGTGGCGGAGATCTTTGTGGGCTATACTCGGCCTTGTCTCAGGATGGTAAGTTTGGTGGTTGAAGATGTCCCTCTAGTGGTGTGGGGGCTGTGCTTTGGCAAAGTGGGTGGGGTTATATCCTGCCTGTTTGGCCCTGTCCGGGGTATCATCGGATGGGGCCACAGTATCTCCTGACCCCTCCTGTCTCAGCCTCCAGTATTTATGCTGCAGTAGTTTATGTGTCGGGGGGCTAGGGTCAGTCTGTTATATCTGGAGTATTTCTCCAGTGTCCTGTGTGAATTTAAGTATGCTCTCTCTAATTCTCTCTTTCTTTCTTTCTTTCTTTCTTTCTTTCTCTCGGGGGACCTGAGCCCTAGGACCATGCCTCAGGACTACCTGGCATGGTGACTCCTTGCTGTCTCCAGTCCACCTGGCTGTGCTGCTGCTCCAGTTTCAACTGTTCTGCCTGCGGCTATGGAACCCTGACCTGTTCACTGGACGTGCTAACTGTCCCAGACCTGCTGTTTTCAACTCTCTAGAGACAGCAGGAGCGGTAGAGATACTCTCAATGATCGGCTATGAAAAGCCAACTGACATTTACTCCTGAGGTGCTGACCTGTTGCACCCTCGAAACTACTGTGATTATTATTATTTGACCATGCTGGTCATTTATGAACATTTGAACATCTTGGCCATGTTCTGTTATAATCTCCACCCGGCACAGCCAGAAGAGGACTGGCCACCCCTCATAGCCTGGTTCCTCTCTATGTTTCTTCCTAGGTTTTGGCCTTTCTAGAGAGTTTTTCCTAGCCACCGTGCTTCTACACCTGCATTGCATGCTGTTTGGGGTTTTAGGCTGGGTTTCTGTACAGCACTTTGAGATATCAGCTGATGTAAGAAGGGCTATATAAATACATTTGATTTGATATGATTTTGCCAAGGAAAGTGAAAAGGACTGAGGGAAAGTAAAATGGAAAATACATGGAAAGGAACATGGAAGAACCTCAAAGATTGTTTATGTATATGTCTTAATTAATCTAAATTGTAATTTCTACATACTTTAGCGTTAGCAGTCCATCAGGCCAATAGATGGCGCTGTTGCACTGTTGTAGCAGGAGAAACAGCAAGTTCTGGCCAAGCGCTCACATTCTGCAGAATAAGGATCAGAACTTTACAGAGGTAAACTGTGTCTGTTCTTTTTACTATTACAGGTGTGTAACAGAACTTCTAAACGTTCAAATATATACACAATATGTAATAACATTCTATTTAACAACTTTGTCAAGATATTATCACGTTAGGAAAGGTTTTGTTTTGGCTTTGTGTCGAACTGCGCGAGAGAAGAACGTGAATTACATTGAGTGAGAGAATATGTTAGCTTGATGCTAGCTGAGGTAAAAAACGATTTACGAGTCACAGGGACTATGTTTACTGAGTAGCTTACTTGTACTGGATTTTGTCTAGGAGATTTTTATAAAGACTCCATTTGTTAGGGATTTCTGAGTTGGTTTTACATGTTATTGATTTTATGTAAAATTGTGCTCACTAGCTGGTAAACTGGCCGAGCACGCTCAGTCTGGTGGACTTTTAGTGCATACAGTGAGAGAGAGACGATTTTCTCGAGGTGCCAATATCTTAAAGCTGAATGTATTGTTGTCCGTTTTTTATAGAGGTAGCGGTATATAGAAAAAGATTCAGTTATGTTTTCATATATAGGTGTTTCTATTGTATGAATGTGAAATACATTGTGGTTTTCATGTGAAACCATACACTAAGACAGGGTTATTTGTGCAACATTTTTGAATTCTGCTTTAGGTAAAGTGCGCACTTGTTTGATGTGAATATTTTCAAAGTACTAACAAGAAAATAGACAATTGAACAAGAGAAAAAAAACATTATTCCGAATAAAGAAAGCGCCAGAACTTTGCAGACGTAAACTTGTGTCCCTTCTTTTTACTATTGCAGGCCACCTCAGCTACACATGCACTCTGTCTGCACATGCATGCACATACACACGGACAAACACACACTAACGTTCTCTCTCTTGTGTTTGTCAGCAGTTCATCGTGGCCCTGTCATTTGCCTCCTTCACCAAAGCTCTGTCAGGGACATACATGAAGAGTGCCATCACTCAGAGAGACACTTTGACCTGTCCAGCTCTCTCATCGGACTCATAGACGGCAGCTTTGAGATGGGTATCAACAATAGCATTGAGTTGCTTGAGAATTCATGTAGTAAAAACCAGATACAGACTACAGTATGATCCATATTTTTTTGTGGTTCAATCAGAGTCAGAGAGATTAAAGTAGATGTCACGCGTCAAAATGTTGATTCATGACCCTATGTCCTGCTGAAGTGTGCATGCCCATATTTGGGTTTCCTGTCCGGACCCCCTGTTGGTTTGTGGGGGGGCGTGGTTTAAAGTGACCCTATGTTTGGTCATCCTGTTTCTCACGGCTTAGAGTGTGTAAAAGAGTTTTATGATGTTTTTGAATTTGTCATGCTGTTTGATGTCTAGTGTCCTGTTTGGACCGGGTTGTGTGTGTAATGAACATTTCAAAGAGTAAGGCCTATTTTATTGCTTATAGCCCTCCGGGGTTGTTTTCTATGAAACACGAATGTCCGGGGGTATTGGGCTTTGCAGACGCCTTATAAAGCCCCTGAACAATCTATGTTTAAGACTGTACATGATAACCCCCTGAATATTAAACAAAAATGCCACCTATGCCAATTTTCGGGATGTTATGCTCGGCTTGTCATGAACCCAGTGACCAAAGCCTTGAGGAAGTTCTGTGTGAAGCTCCAGAATGTTTTAAAGGATTTTTGGGTACGAGTGAGGGCCATATTTCTTACATATTCCAGCCGGAGGATTCTACGGTAAAGATATTCACAGACAGTGGACCCAAACCCCTTTATCAGGCAAAACCTGGGAGTTTTTCTCCTGCTCTGGGGATGAGAGAATGGCTAAAGATCAGGCTGGCGCTCTGTAAAATTGAACAGGCCCTGAGTGGTACAAATGTGCCAGGATATGCGTTGGAAGAACAGGTCTTCGGCGGCAGTGATCTGAAGGCCCTAAGAATCGCTTCAATGGACTATAGCCCTGACAACAAAGTGACAATTTTAGCCTGTGCAGTTTATGATGGTGCTAATGCTACAAAGTCTGTCAATTCTCCTGTATCTTCAAGAGCATGCAAAGATGTAAACTTTTTTATTCCTGTGTTTAGTTTTAAATGGTTGGATTATCCGATTTTCATAACACTTATGAATAAGCTGGACAGTCTCTTCCAAAATCGTGAACAGTTAAAGCGCTGGCCTCGGCTGTCCTTGAGACATAGTCAGGACCTAAAGGCCCGACGTATTATCTACCCCTGGAGTGAAAACTTACGGCGTTTTGATGGACCTTGCAAGAGAGCCAGGCCTTTTGATGGTGACTTGGACACGGATAATGGGGGTTGGCAACACCAGACCTCTGGATCTGTAAGAAAGGCCTCGTAAAATACCTTAATTATGAACGGTTATAAAATGTATGTACTAAATATTTTGAATGAAATAAAAGATGGTTTTAAAAGCAGAATCTCACCATGTCATGAACTCTCTAGTTTGTTCACTCTTAGCGCAGTCTGTCCCTGAGAAAAAAACTTTCGGAAAAAGCCATGTGCGAGCGTGCGTGTGCTGGAGTGTAGGTGTATGTGTGTTTCAAAACAAAGAAAAAGCGGAGGGGGTGTGTGTTCAAAAAAAGCCCATGCGGCTGCGCTCAAGGCTCTCTCTCTCTCTCTCTCTCTCTCTCTCTCTCTCTCTCTCTCTCTAGGCAGGGGTCGTTTGAAACCAAGGTTTACAATATCCTACAAAAACAGATGCCTCCATACAACAAAAAGTTTGTCTGTGTCTTACGCATCATAAACACAAAGGCCTTTCAAAACATAATTTAGGTTTCAGGGTCTTAAACAGAGGCTGTAGGGGGTCTAAAAAGTCAATCAGTCCAGAGTTGTCTAGAACTCCCACCCCCAGGGCTTGAAACGTACATTGGGGGTCTATTTCCCGGAGGTTGTAGAATATCATATGGGGTCATAAGGTTTAGCCACACCAATCCCTTTGTTTGAACCAAATAACTTAGGAGTCAAATATAGCTGGGGTCTAGTCCGAAAAAAAAAAAATCAACCTTAGGCTATGTGAAATCATACCGTCCTTTCTCGAGTTAGTGGGGACAAACTCTATTGACAAACGCTCCCCTGTTAGCCTTGTTTTAGCTCAACTACAAACAGACCCTACAGAACCCCCAAGAATCGTTATCGGACTGACCCGTTAAAAATAGCATCTTGGAAAACCTCCTAATGGATCTTTCTGAAGGTGAGTTCTTGAAATATATATATATATATAGATCTATATAGGCTGTATATTAGATTTGGCTGTTGTGGGGAATTGTTTGAACATTGTGTATGTTATAGCAATATTAAACATGCATTAGGGCCTGTATTCTTAACGTATAACATGTCAATATTATATAAAGTGATTAGAGCTTTAATATTGGCGAATGTTTTGTAGATTCTGAAGCATTCACGCAGATACTCCGAGGTATAACTGAGCTCGAACCGTCCGTTGGTTCTCAGGAACAACTTGCCTGCATCCAAACGCCGTCCCATTATTGTAGACTTGAGTAATGTCCAAGAATTCCATACATAACCATATTTATACCTTAAAAACAAAAAAGTGTGGGCATCTTATATTAAAAGCTATTTTTATGTGTTTACAGCGGACATTCAGCCTAGAAGGATAACGGACTCCCTATGGAACCTGAACGGTTTCAGCGGAGCAGAGGCCTCTGATGCAATTCTACCATTCACCCCGGATGTTTTATTAAACACGCCGAGAACAGATGCTTTAAACGGCAGGTCAACTCCCCCGGGAACGTCCTACGGAGCGCCACATCTATCTAAAAACCAACGTACAATTAGTGCGCAGATCCACAGTTCCGCTTCAACCCCTCCAGAACAATACTACTGGGCCGGTATTCACGAGACAGCGCTCCAAGGACACGGTATGAATATATATATATATATATATATATATATTATTATGTATATATATATTTTAATATTTATACATTTTTATGTCTGAATATGTTAAAACAAGGACGAATATTGTTTGTTTTTTTCAGGCTCCCCAGCTACAGAACCGGCAGATTCGTTAATACGTGTTGACCAAAGACAAATTCCCTCGTTTTCAGCACTTCTTCAGAACAGCCCTCGTCAAAAAAGCCGAGGTATTTAATTAATGTAATGTTAATATATAGGATTATATCTGAAATGTATTTGATCTTTTTTTTATCTAACATATTTTGTGGTTAATAACCTATTTTTTGTATGTATTATTTTTATTTCAGACTCCTCCCCGGCGTATAAGGACATCGAAGAACCTACACAACTACAAACAGCGGAGGATGCACAGACACCCGTCAATAAAACAGCGAAACCGGATGATTTCAAAGTTTTAAATGACATTTCTGAGGTAGACGATTTGATGTTCTGTGAAGCGGCCAACCTTCTTGAATCGGCCAATTCTGAGGGGGAAACAGCCGATTCTGAAATAGACCAAGCGAGGTTTTTCAAGGCTGTTACTCAGGGTTTAAAATCACGAAAGGTTTTACTTCAAAGACGTATTTGTATTCTACTAGAGCATCAATACAGTCAGGATGTGTCATTCTGGCATAGCGAGCTTCCCCGTATGTTAAAAAACAGTAGGGTTAAAACAAGCAAATACCGCCGTTAAAAAAACATATATGTAAACGCAAGAACACACCTCCTTAATTAGACAAATGGCGCCCCCTATAGACCTAAGCGAGACAATTGAAAACCTCTTAGCCCAGATCCCGCCAGAGCTCCAAGATATAATTAACCATATGAATGATGCGGGGGTAACTGACATAATGACGATAGATGAAAACCTATTATCCCAGATTCCAGCCGAACTCATAGAAATTATTACTCGTATGAATGAGTCAGGGCCTTCCGATGAAAACATGTTATCACAGATTCCCGAAACAATCATATCTCTAATTACCCAGATGAACGAGAGCCCGAGGTTTAATTCTGCACCACATACACCTCTAAACCTGCCGTTAACACCCAGGTCCGAAGAGTCTGAAACACAATACGATGTTTTTGAACAGTTGGACAATTGTCTAGCAAATCTGGAGGGGGAAGGTCTTGATCGCAGTGTACATGTTTTGCGCCTAAATAAATTCCACAATATTGAGGTTCGACAGTTTTTCAATTTCGCATGGGGGGGGTCAGATTCGGGAATATGCTGTGTTTTACGTAATGATTATGGACACTTTGAATGAACTGTTAGATAGGGTTAGAGATTATAGCGAACCACGGGATCTCTTACAGTTGGAAATTTGTGGAGACAGTCTGCATAGCACTGTATCGCTTATTTTACAGAATGGTGAAGCAGATCTTGAACAATTTGTTAACCTGCTAGAACGCCTTGTTCAGTCAAATTTAAACGTGCTAGCAGATAGGACCCTCGAACTTGTAGTGCAATTAATACGTCAACCCCAAGGTGGCGGTGGTCAGAGAAGGAAGCTCGATAGCCTAATGCAGTCAGAAATCATAAGCAATAAAAGGGCCTACCTCATAAACGTTCCCAATCGTGGTAATAAGCTATGCTTTGCCATAGGTCTGGCCCATTTACTCAGCCCAGGATGTACTGATCTAGCAGCGTTACAAAAAGCTCAAGAGCTACAAACTGCTGTGGGTCTAGGTATACAGGATTCTGTGGCTTTCTCGGACATAGTCAAATTTGAAAACTTTCTGAACATCAAGATTGTTGTTTTGTACCACAGTAGAGCTAATGACGCTCTTTTGAAATTCCAAAATATACACGAACCACATCCTAAGACTATGTACTTTTATGTGCAAAATGAGCATTACTATGCCGTAACTAACATCACAGCGTTTTTAGGCGCCCCATATGTGTGTCCAGCCTGTCATACCGGCTACACCCGCAAGGGGGGGGCACTCGTGCCGTTATAACTGTTCAGTATGTCTGGATAAACATTGCCCTATGCAACCGCTAAACTTGACCCCCTGTGAGGATTGTCACCGCACATGTCGTTCGGCCTACTGTTACGAAAAACACAAAACTGAAACATGGCACCCCAAGGCCTGTAAATCTGTAAGCAGTTGTGACATTAACAAGAAATGTCCAAAATGTCATTGCAATTACAACCTTAAAATAGATAGCCCTAAACCTCATGTTTGTGGAATTCTACATTGCCCGATCTGTAAAGGGCCTTTGAAAAGCAGAGACGCTGAAGTGGTTCAAGAAGTACCACACGAGTGTTACATTCAGCCCATGGCTGAAGATGAACATACAGAGAAATATGTGTTTTATGATTTTGAGACAAATCAGCAATCAGGGGTTCATTTGCCTATTTTTGTATCTACCATGACTTTCAAGGGTGAAAAGTGGTCGGCCGAGGGACCCAATTGTGCACGACTCTTTCTAAAACATTTTAGAAAAGCCAGTACAGAAACTTCACATTTATAGCGCACAATGCTAGAGCCTATGACTCCTATCTGCTTCTGAACCCTTTGATACAGCAAGGCGTTGCCCCCAGTGTCATAGCTCAAGGTAGTAAAATATTATGTTTTGTTGACCCCGCCTTCAAACAGAGATACATTGACAGCTTAAGCTTCTTATCCATGAGATTGGCTCAAATGCCAGAGGCCTTGGGTTTTGAAAACTCTGTCAAAGGCTATTTCCCTCACTTCTTCACATCTGAGGAGAATCTACATTATATAGGATCTTATCCATCCCCCGAAATGTACGGGTGTGATCAAATGTCTCCCAAAGAGCGTGAGAGATTCATGACGTGGTACGAGACCGTAAGACATGGCACTTTTGATTTCCATAAAGAGATGGAATCATACTGTGACAATGACGTTGTTATACTTCGTGAAGGATGCCTCAGATTCAGAGAAGAGGTAATCAAAGATGCGGGCATTGACCCCTGGAGCTGTACAACTATTGCATCAGCGTGCATGAAAACCTATCGTACACACTATCTAACTCCAGCATCTATAGCTATCCCATCGCCAGACAACTACCGACGACAATTCAAGGCCTACTCTAGTGGTTCCATTCAATGGTTGGAGTACTTGGCCCAGGATAAAGATATTTTTATCCAACATGCTTTGAATCGGGGGGAGAAGGCGTTTGGGCCTTACCATGTAGATGGATACACACAGATTGACGGGGTTGAGGCAGTGTATGAGTACAACGGTTGTTTCTTCCACGGTTGTAAATTATGCTTTGTCCCCCAGGCCATGTGTGTCCTAACCCAAAAGACTTTTGGGGAAATGTAAGAGTTTCAAGACAAACTGAATTCTTTAAAGGCTACTTACGGGTTAAAAGTTGTGGTTTTGTGGGAGCACAAATGGACAGCCCTCAAAAAGGCGGATCCTCGTGTTCAGGCCTTCCTTACCCAATATGACCCTCCAGAGCCCCTGGAACCGCGACAGGCCTTGTTTGGAGGTCGGACCAATGCTTTGACATTGCGTTATGTAGCTCAACCCGACGAGACAATAGGCTATGTAGATTTTACATCCCTATATCCTCATGTAATGAGTTCCTCATGCTATCCTATAGGGCATCCTGAAATTATTCACAGCGACTTTGACGTACCCCAAAATTATTTTGGTTTAATCAAAGCGACTGTATACCCACCTAGGGGGCTGTTTATACCTGTGTTGCCATACAAGGGTCCTAAAGGAAAACTTTTCTTTCCCCTGTGCAGTGAAAACAACACTGCACAGGGGAGTGTGCATCTTTCCCCTGTTCACATGCAGTGAAAACAACAACCAGGAAAACCCATGTGATCACACAGATCAAGAAAGAGCCCTGACCGGTGTATGGGTCACCGTTGAATTCTCTAAGGCTTTAGAGAAGGGGTATCGTGTGGCCAAAATCTTTGAAGTGTGGAACTTTTCCAGGAAATCAGACACACTTTTTAAAGAGTACATCAAGACCTTCTTGAGATGCAAGCAGATGGCTTCAGGCTATCCTGCATCGGTCACAGATCAAGAGAGTAAAGACAAGTACATTCAAGACTACCATGACAGAGAAGGCATACTTCTTGACCCTGACAGAATAGAGGTCAACAAAACCAAAAGAAATGTGTCGAAATTGTACTTGAACTCCCTTTGGGGGAAATTAGCGCAGAGATGCAATATGCTAACAACGACGATCATTAAAGACCCCGAAGAATTTTGGGAATTTGTTTTTTCGGACCAATACGAAATTTCACATTTTTCCTTCTTGAGTCAAGACATTGCATTGGTGCAATGGCGGCGCCACCAAAAGTGGGTTCTACCCCCTGGTAATGTAAATGTGTTTCTTGCAGCATTTACCACAGCCTATGGCCGACTTGAACTGTACACCCTCATGGAACAGCTTCAGCGGCGGGTTCTTTACCACGACACAGACTCTGTGGTCTATGTAAGCAAACAGGGGGATTGGAACCCCCCACTTAGCAACTATCTTGGGGGTTTAACGAGTGAACTCGAAGAGGGTGACCATATTACAGAATGGTCCTCATGTGGCCCAAAAAGCTATGCTTTTAGGACTAAAGCCAATCACGTGGTGTTGAAAGCCAAAGGCGTGACTCAAAACTACGAAAATGCCCCGCGTGTAAACTTGGAATCAATCACGCGCTTGGTCGAGGGGTTCGTAAATGACAGGAATAGTGACTTGGAGATTTTGAGCTCCTACAAAAAAATTGTGAGGGATAAAAAGGGGTTCCATCTAAGAAACGCCCCACTCACTAAAAGATTCAGGGTAGTCTATGACAAGCGACAGCTATTGCCTGACGGTACCACATTGCCCTTTGGCTACTGACTTATGCTACAAGCCCCAGTGTGTCTTAAAGCGTAAGATATTATGACTGCTGTCGAGGATTTTGACCCGCGTTTACAACTGCCTTTTTCAGCATTAATTGCAGGCCCCTCAAACAGTGGTAAAACTTTTTTTGTAAAAAGTATTTTAGAGAATTCTGAACATGTGTTATCTCAAAAGCCTGACAATATTGTATGGTGTTATTCATGTCACCAACCTCTGTATGATGAATTATTGAAGACAATAAAAATCAAGTTTGTTGGAGGAATACCAGAATCTCTGTCTGATGATGAACTTCTCCCACCACATAAAAACAATCTGCTGGTTTTGGTCGTTTTGAGATGGGTATCAACAATAGCATTGAGTTGCTTGAGAATTCATGTAGTAAAAACCAGATACAGACTACAGTATGATCCATTTTTTTGTGGTTCAATCAGTCTGCTCACAATACTGTCCAGTTTTATAGTTGTTCCTATTAATTGATTGACTGGTGTTTGTCCATGACTACTGTCAAACATCTAACATTGTTTTATGTGATGCTATGTTGTTGCAGCCTAGTATCCAAACTGATATGCCATTTTTTGTTAACAAAAAAACAGTGTTTATAATTTGCGATTCCTGGCTACTGTAGTGTTGTGGTTTCTTGCAGGTAACCTGCTGTTCCTGGCTGTGGTCAGCCATTTTGGGGCGAAGCTGCACCGGCCCAGGCTCATTGCTATGGGCTGTTTCCTCATGGCTGTAGGATCCTTCCTCACAGGCCTGCCACACTTCTTCATGGGACGGTAAAACAACTGAAATACTGGTTAAACTTGTGCTTCTAGAGAAACTCCAATGCGGAGGATAGTGTCACTTTAGAAATAAAGAAATGTATCCAGTTGTTGATTAATCTCAGTTAACATAGAACTAAAGTCTTGCGTAATTGGCTTGATTATGTTTTGGGGCCATACATGTTAAGAGAAGGGATTAAGAGATGCTTTAACTGTGATGTGGTAAAGTTGGACCCAGGTGCAGAGAAGAGACCAGAAGATGAAGCAGTGGTTCCAACCAGTGTCTCCGCCCCTTCAAGGGCCCACTTAACTGCCAAGAGCTCCCGGTTGCCTACATCGTAGTTGCCTTCCGCTGGTCGAGAACCGCTTGGAGAGAAAGGCGCATGGGTGCAGTTTCTTGTCCTCCTCGTTCCGCTGTGAAAGGACCGCCCCAGCTCCGGTGTCCGAGGCGCCCACCTCTACCACAAAGGGGCGTGTAGGATCAGGATGAACGAGGATGGGTTCGGAGGTGAAACGTCCCTTGAGCTCTATGAATGCCTTGTCAGCCTCGGGATTCCAGCAAAAACCTGCTTGAGTGAGGTGGGACAGGGCTGTATGTGTTCCGGAAGGGTTTTTGGAGAAGATCAGGATGTCGTCGAGGTAAACAAAGACGAACCGATTCAGCAAATCCCTAAGAGTGTCATTGATCAATGCTTGAAAGACTGCCGGTGTGTTCGATATTCCGAAGGTCATGACTAAATACTCAGTGACCACTAGAGGTGTTAAAGGCAGTTTTCCACTCATCTCCCCCCCTGATTCTCACCAGATTTTAAGTGTTGCGGAGGTCCAGTTTGGTGAAGAATTGGGCTCCTAGGGCCAACTCCAAGGCGGCGGACATCGGGTAGGGGGTAACGATTCTTGATCGTAATTCTTTTCAGCCTTCTGTAATCGATGCAAGGACTGAAGTTTGAGTCAGAGACAGAGAGACAAGGGATGCGTTTAGACTGGCAGCCCAATTATGATCTTTTTTTCACTAATTGGTCTTTTGACCAATCACATTAGATATTTTCACATCAGCTCTTTTTCAGAGCATATCTGATTGGTCAAAAGACCAATTACTCAAAAAAAGTACTGAATACTTTTTTCTCAACGAAGCCATAGAAACCTGGACATGCTCCAACTGAAATGTTCCCTCCTGTCAGTACTGATGTTGAATGGCATCTCTCCCATCCCCTGTAGGTTTGTTGAACATGAGTGGAAATGAAACTCCAGCACACTGGTAGCACTAAAGATGTGTGAGTATAACTTTTCCAGGTGAGTTGAACCTGCCTGTGGGTGCGGTGGGGATATTCCTGGGAGGTCTACTGATGAAGAGGTATAAGCTTGGCGTTGTGTCTGGAGCCCAGCTGTCTTTCGTCACCTCCTTCATGGCCTACCTCCTCCTCCCTCTGCAGTCTGGCACTAAGTGTGACAACGTTAAGGTTGCTGGTCTGACCGTGTCCTACAACGTGTAAATATGACATCCGATTGGTTGGTTGGTTGGTGGGTTGATAAAAACAAAAGTTTTGATCAGTGGAATATGAGGGAGAGTTAGACCAAAACACACATGGGCTTGTGCCAGGGCTCCCTCTTGTGGGAATATACAGTATGGTTGTTACTGAGCCAGGATTCCTGACTGTTTTGTCACTGTGCCTATGTCACTGATAGTTCAGCAACAATTATTTAAACATCATTATTGCCAGCCATTTTCTTTGTTCCCCAGGTCCCCTGGTGTACGATGGCAGCCTGTTGTCAGAGTGTAACAGAGACTGCTCCTGCTTTGCTGGGGAGTGGGACCCTGTGTGTTCAGACAACGGCATCACCTACACCTCCCCCTGCCTCGCAGGCTGCTCCAGCTTTACAGGTTACGGCAAGAACACGGTACCAATACTATTAATGTACTGAGTGTACAACACATTCACAGGGATGCTGGCCCATGTTGACTCCAATGCTTCCCACAGTTGTGTCAAGTTGGCTGTATGTCTTTTGAGTGGTGGACCATTCTTGATACACACGGGAAACTGTTGAGTGTAAAAAACCCAGCAGCGTTGCAGTTCTTGACACAAACTGGTACCCCTGGCACCTACTACCATGCCCCGTTGAAAGACACGTATATATGTTGTCTTGCCCATTCACCCTCTGAATGGCACACGTACACAATCCTTGTCTCAATTGTCTCAAGCCTTACAATATTTTGTAAAACCTGTCTCCTCCTCTTTATCTATACTGATTTAAGTGGATTTAACTAGTGACATCCATAAGGGATTATGGCTTTAACCTGGATTCACCTGGTCAGCATATGTCATGGAAAGAGCAGGTGTTCTTAATATTTTATACACTCAGTGTAACTCATTGGCACTGAAATACGTTATTTTCAACCATTAACTGGGGCCTTGTTGAGGCCTTATCTAAGTAAGTAAATGCTGATTGACAGTAAAGTATTATTTTGATGTATGTAAAAAAGATGGTATGCAATTCCTATGTAGAGAAGGTTCTCTCTGGTAGTTGTTCAATATGACTTCAACTTGTACAGGGCACTCTTGTAAAATAGATGTTTAATCTCAATGTGACTCCCTGTTTAAATAAAAGTTAAATCAAATTTTAAAAAACATCAACACAAACACAGGATATGGGGTACACATGGTATCACATCATTACATACTAGGCCCTACTGCACCTGCATTCCAGCACCATTCCAGCATCTGGAATTGACTCAACATGTTTGAGGTGGGGGATCAATACATGTGGGGGAAGAGGTGGCTGTCGAATGTATGATTCTGATATGTACAGTTAAGTTCATTGTATGTGTGTGGGGGGGGCGTCCATGTTTGTGTCCGTACTCTGAGGTGTGTTTGAATATGAATGAGCAGCAGTGTTGTGATGTGTCCTATCCCGTCCTTGCAGAGTGATCTTCCTTGGCCTCATCACATGTCTCAGTGGCTCCTCCTTAGGAGGGAGGGGGACACCACCACGGTACAGCCCCCACACTCATCGCTAGAGATCGAACTTCAGACTCCCTCCAAAACCACTGAACCCCTCAACACACCGAAAGAGATTACGGTGCACACCCTTAGAGGGATCCGAAACAGGATAACTCCCTCCAAACTCACAAAGACACAGAGGAGGAGGAACTATCCAACACCCAGGGAGAGAGAACGAGTGACCTCAGTCAAACACAGTCAGAAAGAGGAGGTGGAAGAGGCGTTAGATAGAGGAGGAGGTTACCCCAGAAGCAATTCCTCCTGTTCATGTGAGCAAGAAAGAGCAGAAGGCTTCTGATCAGCCAAATGGCAGGCAGAGGGAGAGGTCATAGTGATTCACACCCACAGAGAGAAAGACAACCCACACAACCTCTTGGTTGAGATGAACCACACAGGTAGAGGCAGAGGGCCTTCAGGGCTAGCCAGTCAGCCTGCCTGCTCTGATCCTCAAGTCAATTGTATTTAAATTCATGTTCATTAAAGATTTTTATTCAAGAATTTAAAAGTCCCATTTACTTAATGATCATTTTTCACTGTCTTCAACCCTCAAGAACCAGCGTGAGTCTGGGTCGCCCTTTTACTGGGCAAACACAACTTGCATTTCGTCATTGACTAGGCCGAAACGTTAATCGTTTAACCTTGCTTGAATAAAACAATGCATTTTTTATAGTGAGGAAGCGTTGCGCTTTTTCCTTTTCTATGATGTTTCAAGTTTTTGGTTGCACCTCAACTCAAATTGGTTGAGCGCCCTTTGTTTTTTTTATGTCAAATAATACATTTTTTTAAATTTAAGTAAATTATTAAAAGCATTCAAATTGGGATGTTTCCCAGGTATTTACACAACCTACTCCACACTTGCAAAGTGAAAGTTTATAGAAAAGTTCTGAAATTAAGTAGTAACCAGAAGAAAAGCAGAATTGAGTCCAATTTATAATGCAAATAATTTAATGGTCTATGGTTCAATCCCATTTCTGAATGTCTGATGAATAATTAATATTGTTCCTCCTCTTCCTTGTGGCAGGCGCAGCAGCACACTGCCCTCCAAAGCCTGCAAAAAAATCGCCGGACTGCCCCTTTCCTAGCTCTGCATGGAACATCCAGTGTCACGTCCTTGGTGACGTGTTGGGTGACATCCGGAATGACCACAGCAACATCCTCTGGAAAGGGAAAAAAGAGGAACAGAATGTAAACAAATGCAAACCGTAGGTTCTAAACACTGGCCAGTTGAAAGGTTCTACTAAGATGCCATGACAAACGGCACCTGTCAGAGTGCTCTCTAAGTGTTACTCACCTGCTTGGATGTCAGCTGGCAGAGTGGCGAAGACGGCCATCGTGAGAGTCCTTTCTTCAGGTGTGACGTCCACAACCTCCAAGAGGGAAGAGATGGGCTCTGCCTCTGTGTAAGTGGTGATGTCTTTAACCTCCAGGTGGGAAGAAGCCTGGTCTTCCTCTGTATTAGGGGTGATGTCCACAACCTCCAAGAGGGAAGATGCCGGGTCTGCCTCTATGTTAGGGGTGGTGTCCACAACCTCCAGGTGGGAAGAAGCCTGGTCTTCCTCTGTATTAGGGGTGATGTCCACAACCTCCAGGTGGGAAGAAGCCTGGTCTGCCTCTGTGTTAGGGGTGATGTCTTTAACCTCCAGGTGGGAAGATGCCGGGTCTGCTTCTATGTTAGGGGTGGTGTCCACAACCTCCAGGTGGGAAGAAGCCTGGTCTGCCTCTATGTTAGGGGTGATGTCCACAACCTCCAGGTGGGAAGAAGCCTGGTCTGCCTCTATGTTAGGGGTGATGTCCACAACCTCCAGGTGGGAAGAAGCCTGGTCTGCCTCTGTGTTAGGGGTGATGTCTTTAACCTCCAGGTGGGAAGAAGCCTGGTCTGCCTCTGTGTTAGGGGTGATGTCCACAACCTCCAGGTGGGAAGAAGCCTGGTCTGCCTCTATGTTAGGGGTAATGTCTACAACCTCCAGGTGGGAGGAAGCCGGGTCTGCGTCTGTTATGGGTGACGACAACAATCCTGATGAGCTCTACTACTACAAGGCACCAAGATGTCATCACAACAGGCATCTGTCAGAATGCTCTATATCATTGCTACTCTCCTGCTTGGATGTCAGCTGGTAGTGTGGTGGAGACGGCCACCGCGAGGACAGGGGGGACTGGTAGGGTGGCTGCAGGGGGCTGGAAGCAGCTCTGCACCTCGTCCGCCACAAAGGCACAGACAGCGCTCATATAAAAAGTGCTCTGGAGGTCATCCGTGGAGAAGGACTGACTGATTCTCCCGAGGATCGACCGCACAGAGTCAAAAGCAGCAGCCCGGGAGAAAGGGATGTGAGGAGAAGGGTCCTTTAACATGCAGGAGAGCTTCTCCACTACAGCCGCCACCATGCCCACGGCCATCCCGCTTATAGGGATTGGGTGCTCTGAATGGTCTTCCTCTGGCTGAGGCCACAGGGCCAGGAGGAGCCTGGGCACCACCTCCACCACCACCTGAGATAGGCTGAGCAGGTTGCTACGGGGCTCATTGGACTGCTCGCCCAGAATGCTCCTCACAGCTCTCTCCACGACGCTGTGGACCTTAGGATCGCTGAAATCAACAAAAAGGAGAAGACAAAGCTAAACGATGTGCAATGTTCTCACATAGAACACTGTCTTAGTCTGTTTCTGCGTAGTTCCAGATGTGTAGATAAATGGATCAAGTCATATGCAGGGCAGTACATGGAACTCACATGTCAGCTGGCGAGGTGGAGTGCATGGAGCGACGGAGCTTGCAGAAAGCCTCGTGCTCTATGTTCATCATTTTTAGGCAAGTGTTTACTTCCCAGGCCTGCAGTATGAAACAGGAAGTCCCATTAGTGTAATTTCACAAGAGATCTATCCTGCTGTGCTAACTAGTTGTTGAAAGGCTAGTAAAGAGCTCACTAACTTGTAGTATGTCTCTAACTCTCATTCTCTTACCAGCCGAGCGAGGTCGTTTCCCTCCTCCAGGGTTTCCTTCCACACCCTTCAAATAAAACACAGAGCAATTCAACTTTCCTGGCTTCTGATTTTTCTGTTGTTTATTTTACCCACAACTCCTGGAGTGCTGCTGGTGGCAGGGAATGGCAGTGAAGGTGAGTGCTGACGTGGTACTCACCTCTCCCTAAGGGATTTTTTTCCCTGAGACACCAGCCAGTTGCTCATGTGCTCCGTGGTGACATGGGGTGGGACCTGGCCTTGACTCTGGAGCAGCAGATAGTGGACCATGAGCTTCTTCTGCAAGATGAGGTAAGGTGTGAGACCGTGCCACGAAATACCATATCATGTGCTTTCAGAAGGGCCTCTCGCAACATTTCACAACTGCTCATGCCTGACAATTTGCAAGTGATATTAAGAACTCTTATGACCAACTTCTCTAAACTGTCTTGAAATACAACTCTCTTTCTGTTTTTGTGGGATGAATCTTACCTGTTTATTGTAATATGTTTCCTCCCAGCAGGCCTGCAGAGTCTGAAAATAAAGGCTGCTTCTACAGAATTCCTTTGAAGATAATGAAAATAATTATGCTTTGTTATGCACATTATGCACAGGCATGTACAGTATGCTAAAATGCATTTCTCCTAAGATTACCTTTGTGGGACCATAAGTGAACTCCGGAATGCACAAAACCCTATCCATGGTAAGATGGGGAAGAAATGCAGCGCTATAGATATACGGGATGCTCTAGAGATAACAGGAATGACTTAAAGTCGCGAATGATCAATGACTGTGGAGTCGTCCAATATGCTGCACTTAGAATTGAGTTGTAGGCGATGTTTGGCGCAAATAGAATGTTTACATTCTATTGCCATGGAGAAATAGAATGTGTAGAACCTGTATAATTGGGTATGCTTCTATGTCTTTATTTCGTGAAAGATTAAGCTCTTTGTTGTGTCATAATGTGTATATGAGGATGTAGGAGCCCGTCCCGATTCATGACGCGATTATCCAGGAATATGCTGCACTGGTTTACAAGTTAAATACATTGTTTATATATGCCTATACAAATCTATCGACCACTTCCATTTAAAGCAATGATTGTCAATTGAAAATGTGGTTGTTGTGTTTTATCCTGTTGTGCGCCTTGAGTGTCAGTCCCCTTAAGCACATTATTCCAATATTTCCGAGCTCTGAATTGACACAATGAACACTTTTGCAAAGATATTCGGTTCAAAATAAGAGTACGAATGACAATAAACGTATGACTTGGATTGTATGCATAACAGTGTAGTAAACAATATCGCTCCGCGTGGGAACTTTTGGCGTTGGGAAAGTATCCGTTATAAGTCTCCATGGCACGTATCACTTCGTTGTCTTGTTGGTAATAGTAAAAATGCATGACAGTCCGCATTGTAATGGTCTAACAGGTGTTTTCATTTTGCTTCTCACATTAAACAGACATTTGAGAACGGAATTGCTTACAGTTGTACCTATGATGCACAGACACACTAAAGCTGTACAGTGTAGTTTGAATAGTCAGACACTGAAAGAGCATTTTATTCCAAGTGTGTTTGTGTTTGAATAAAGACCCAAAGAATGAAATCAATGTGTGGATGTTGATTGGACAATGTATATGTGCTTTGCAGAAGCCATTTTTTTAAATTCCCTGTAGGGTGTATTTTACTGGAGTATGATCAGATTGCTTTGTTTAAGCCAGAATGAAGACTTGGTCTGAGAAACTATGCCGATTATAGCATGATAGCTATTTATTTTTAAATAAGGCAATGTATATATGACCCCCTTTCAAAGAGTCGCTCATTTATCACTTTCTTACAGATATACAGTGCTTTCAGAAAGTGTTCATACCCCTTAACTTATTCCTCATTTTGTTTTCTTACAGCCTGAATTCCAAATGGGTTAAATTATAGTTTTTTTTATCATCTCACCCAGCTACAGACAATACCCCATAATGACAAAGTGAAAACATGTTTTTTAATTTTGTCTCAAATGTATTGAAAATGAAATACAGAAATATCTCATTTACATACGTATTCACAATACATGTTAGAATCACCTTTGGCAGCGATTAAAGCTGTGAAAATGTGGTTGTTGTGTTATCCTGTTGTGCGCCTTGAGTGTCAGTCCCCTTAAGCACATTATTCCAATATTTCCGAGCTCTGAATTGACACAATGAACACTTTTGCAAAGATGTTCGGTTTAAAACAAGAGTACGAATGACAATAAACGTATGACTTGGATTGTATGCATAATAGTGTAGTAAACAATATCGCTCAGCGTGGGACCTTTTGGTGTTAGGAAAGTATCCGTTATAAGTCTCCATGGCACGTATCACTTCGTTGTCTTGTTGGTAATAGTACAAATTCATGACAGTCCGCATTGTAATGGTCTAACAGGTGTTTTTCATTTGGTTTCTCACATTAAACAGACATTTGAGAACGGAATTGCTTACAGTTGTACCTATGATGCACAGACACACTAAAGCTGTACAGTGTAGTTTGAATAATCAGTTTCAATTATTTGCAGATGTATTCCCTATTATTTACAAATCGAAAGATGTAACATTTGAAATGAATGTGGCAGAACAGTTTAGCATAGAGTTCCTATGGGAGTCTTCTACTTCAGTCTTTTTGCCTCCTAGGCCTCGTTTCTCATTACATGGAATTTCCCCAGTGCCAACTTCACATGAGATGGCCGCCGTCTACTGTCATGTGGTGCTGAATGACAGATATCGCTATGCCAATATCGCTGCTGTCCATGGTCCTGAAATATACAATCTTGGCTATTTGCATATGTACGACCGTCCAAACCTGACCCCCCCACACATACACACACATTAATGCTAATCTCTGACACACTTTTGAACATTGCACAACCTGCAACAAGACACTGAAAGAGCATTTTATTCCAAGTGTGTTTGTGTTTGAATAAAGACCCAAAGAATGAAATCAATGTGTGGATGTTGATTGGACAATGTATATGTGCTTTGCAGAAGCCATTTTTTTGAATTCCCTGTAGGGTGTATTTTACTGGAGTATGATCAGATTGCTTTGTTTAAGCCAGAATGAAGACTTGGTCTGAGAAACTATGCCGATTATAGCATGATAGCTATTTATTTTTAAATAAGGCAATGTATATATGACCCCCTTTCAAATAGCCGCTCATTTATCACTTTCTTGCAGATATACAGTGCCTTCAGAAAGTGTTCATACCCCTTAACTTTTTCCTCATTTTGTTTTCTTACAGCCTGAATTCCAAAAGGATTAAATTATAGTTTTTTTATCATCTCACCCAGCTACAGATAATACCCCATAATGAGAAAGTGAAAATATGTTTTTGAATTTTTTCTCAAATGTATTGAAAATGAAATACAGAAATATCTCATTTACATAAGTATTCACAATACATGTTAGAATCACCTTTGGCAGCGATTAAAGATGTGAGTCTTTCTGGGTAAGTCTCCAAGAGCTTTGCACCCCTGGATTCTACCATATTTGCAATATCACAATATATACAGTACCAGTCAAAAGTCTGGACACACCTACTCATTTAAGGGGTTTTCTTTAAAAATTTACATTTTAGAATAATAGTGAAGACATCAAAACTATGAAATAGCACAATTGGACTTACCAGGTGTACCTTCTTAAAAGTTAATTTGTGGAATTTCTTTCCTTAAAGCGTTTGAGCCAATAGGTTGTGTTGTGACAAGGTAGGGATGGTTTACAGAAGATAGCCCTTTTTGGTAAAAGACCAAGTCCATTTTATGCCAAGAACAGCTCAAATAAGCAAAGAGAAACAACAGTCCATCCTTACATAAGACATGAAGGTCAGTCAATACGGAAAATTTCAAGAACTTTGAAAGTTTCTTCTAGTGCAGTCGCAAAAACCATGAAGCGCTATGATGAAACTGGCTCTCATGAGGACTGCCACAGGAAAGGAAAACCCAGAGTTACCTCTGCTGCAGAGGATAAGTTCAGTAGAGTTAACTGCACCTCAGATTGGAGCCCAAATAAATGCTTCACAGAGTTCAAGAAACACACATATCTCAACATGCACTGTTCAGAGGAGACTGCGTGAATCAGGCCTTCATGGTCAAATTGCTCCATTGAAACCACTACTAAAGGGCGGACACCAATAATAAGAAGAGACTTGCTTGGGCCAAGAAACACGAGCAATGGACCCTAGACTGGTTGAAATCTGTCCTTTGGTCTGATGAGTCCAAATTTGAGATTTTTGCCTTTCAATGTGTGTGTAAAGAATCCAGGGTGTTTAGTATGGTCTACGCTTCATTATAAAACTATTTGTTGAATAGTTTAAAATCCGTCAGAAGCTGCTTTCAATTCATGGTGGCTCTGAATAAGTCTTGACTGAGACAGAGCTTGTTTTGTGACATTTCCGGTCACAACTTGCAGACTTGTTTACGTGCTGCTGTGCGTTTTGTTGCTAACCTTACTTTGCTACCTGACAACTTTACGGTTTTTAATTTCCGTTTATATTTTTAGTTTTTCCCTCATTCAACTTTTTTTCTTTCAACTTTTTCAATCCGGACGCTTTATCTGGACATGGTTTGTCAAGACCTCCAACAGCCGAAGCTAAGTAGTAACATTAACATGATGCCTTCTAATTGCAGCCGCTGTACTCATAATATACAGGAGAACGATCGCCTTACGGCGAGGATAGCTGTGCTGCAAGCCCAGCTTCAGACGCAATCGTTAGGCAAGGGTAATTTCAGTGTAGGAAAGGATGAAACAGCGTCTGTGCCACCAGTAAGTACAAATAGTAGTAGAAATCCCCTCGCACGGTCCCCGCAGCCGGACAACTTTCTCATGGCTTCTGGAGGGAAATGCTGTAGGAATGCTCAACCGGTGTCACTCATTCAGCCGACAGAAACTTTCAACCGGTTCTCCCCACTAAGCAGCGAGTCGGAGTCTGAGGCCGAGCCTTCTCTGGTCTCTACTCCTCCCGTTACGGGGTCTGAGACGCCGAAGGTTCCCAGCATTAGCTCTGACAAGTTGAAAACCCTAATCATTGGCGACTCCATTACCCGTAGTATTAGACTTAAAACGAATCATCCAGCGATCATACACTGTTACGTTTACGTTTGCAATCGCAACAAATAATCTGCTCAGACCCCAACCAAGGAGCATCAAAAGTCATGCTATAAATTCTCAGACAACCCAAATATTCCTTGATGCCCTTCCAGACTCCCTCTGCCTACCCAAGGACGTCAGAGGACAAAAATCAGTTAACCACCTAACTGAGGAACTCAATTTAACCTTGCGCAATACCCTAGATGCAGTTGCACCCCTAAAAACTAAAAACATTTGTCATAAGAAACTAGCTCCCTGGTATACAGAAAATACCCGAGCTCTGAAGCAAGCTTCCAGAAAATTGGAACGGAAATGGCGCCACACCAAACTGGAAGTCTTCCGACTAGCTTGGAAAGAGAGTACCGTGCAGTATCGAAGAGCTACTCGGTCATCCTATTTTTCCAACCTAATTGAGGAAAATAAGAACAATCCAACATTTATTTTTGATACTGTCGCAAAGCTAACTAAAAAGCAGCATTCTCCAAGAGAGGATGGCTTTCACTTCAGCAGTAATAAATTCATGAACTTCTTTGAGGAAAAGATCATGATCATTAGAAAGCAAATTACGGACTCCTCTTTAAATCTGCGTATTCCTCCAAAGCTCAGTTGTCCTGAGTCTGCACAACTCTGCCAGGACCTAGGATCAAGGGAGACACTCAATTGTTGTAGTACTATATCTCTTGACACAATGATGAAAATAATCATGGCCTCTAAACCCTCAAGCTGCATACTGGACCCTATTCCAACTAAACTTTTTTTATTTTTTTATTTAACCTTTATTTAACCAGGAAGGGCTCATTGAGATTTCAAATCTCTTTTTCAAGAGCGTCCTGGCCAAGGTATCTACAAAAATTACAGAGAAACAACATGAAAAACTACAAGTTATCTAGTAAAAACCATTGAATTCACAAGAGTATAACAAAATCAAAAACAGCAAATTAAAAACATTGACAGGTCAGGGAATCAGCCTCAAAAACCTTCATCAGTGATTTAAAAACACCAATCGGGACAAGTTCTTCCAGTTTAAAATTATTTTGTAAGGTGTTCCAAGACGATGGCGCAGAGTACATAAAAGCCCTTTTACCAAATTCAGTTCGGACATTTGGAACAGTTAGCAGGATAAAGTCCAGCGAACGAAGAGAGTACCCACCACATTTCTGAACAAACTGAACAAACTACTGTAAGAGCTGCTTCCTGTGCTTGGCCCTCCTATGTTGAACATAATAAACGGCTCTCTATCCACCTGATGTGTACCAAACTCACTAAAAGTGGCAGTTATAAAGCCTCTCTTGAAAAAGCCAAACATTGACCCAGAAAATATAAAAAACTATCTGCCTATATCGAGTCTCCCATTCCCCTCAAAAATGTTAGAAAAAGCTGTTGCGCAGCAACTCACTGCCTTCCTGAAGACAAACAATGTATACAAAGTGCTTCAGTCTGGTTTTAGACCCCATCATAGCACTGAGACTGCACTTGTAAAAGACCTTTTAATGGCGTCAGACCGAGGCTCTGCATCTGTCCTCGTGCTCCTAGACCTTAGTGCTGCTTTTGATACCATCGATCGCAACATTTTTTTGGAGAGATTGGAAACCCAAATTGGTCTACACGGACAGGTTCTGGCCTGGTTTAGATCTTATCTGTCGGGAAGATATCAGTTTGTCTCTGTGAATGGTTTGTCCTCTGACAAATCAACTGTAAATTTCGGTGTTCCTCAAGGTTCCATTTTAGGACCACTATTGTTTTCACTATATATTTTACCTCTTGGGGATGTCATTCGAAAACATAATGTTAACTTTCACTGCTATGCGGATGACACACAGCTGTACATTTCAATGAAACATGGTGAAGCCCCAAAATTGCCCTCACTGGAAGCCTGTGTTTCAGACAGAAGGAAGTGGATGGCTGCAAACTTTCTACTTTTAAACTCGGACAAAACAGAGATGCTTGTTCTAGGTCCTAAGAAACAAAGAGATCTTCTGTTGAATCTGACAATTAATCTTGATGGTTGTACAGTCGTCTCAAATAAAACTGTGAAGGACCTCGGCGTTACTCTGGACCCTGATCTCTCTTTTGACGAACATATCAAGATTGTTTCAAGGACAGCTTTTTTCCATCTGCGTAACATTGCAAAGATCAGACATTTTCCGTCCAAAATTGACGCAGAAAAATGTATCCATGCTTTTGTTACTTCTAGGTTAGACTACTGCAATGCTCTACTTTCCGGCTACCCGGATAAAGCACTAAATGGCTTTCTGTTAAGGCAAGGGCTGATTTCAAGGTTTTACTGCTAACTTACAAAGCATTACATGGGCTATCTCCTACCTATCGTTCCGATTTGGTCCTGCCGTACATACCTACACGTACGCTACGGTCACAAGACTCAGGCCTCCTAATTGTCCCTAGAATTTCTAAGCGAAACAGCTGGAGGCAGGGCTTTCTCCTATAGAGCTCCATTTTTATGGAATAGTCTGCCTACTCATGTGAGAGACGTAGACTCGGTCTCAACCTTTAAGACTTTATTGAAGACTCATGTCTTCAGTAGGTCCTATGATTGAATGTAGTCTGGCCCAGGAGTGTGAAGGTGAACGGAAAGGCACTGGAGCAACGAACCGCCCTTGGGGTCTCTGCCTAGCCGGTTCCCCTCTCTCCACTGTGATTCTCTGCCTCTAACCCTATTACAGGGTCCGAGTCACTGGCTTACTGGTGCTCTTCCATGCCGTCCCTAGGATGGGTGCGTCACTTAAGTGGGTTGAGTCACTGACGTGGTCTTCCTGTCTGGGTTGGCGCCCACCCTTGGGTTGTGCAGTGGCGGAGATCTTTGTGGGCTATACTCGGCCTTGTCTCAGGATGGTAAGTTTGGTGGTTGAAGATGTCCCTCTAGTGGTGTGGGGGCTGTGCTTTGGCAAAGTGGGTGGGGTTATATCCTGCCTGTTTGGCCCTGTCCGGGGTATCATCGGATGGGGCCACAGTATCTCCTGACCCCTCCTGTCTCAGCCTCCAGTATTTATGCTGCAGTAGTTTATGTGTTGGGGGGCTAGGGTCAGTCTGTTATATCTGGAGTATTTCTCCAGTGTCCTGTGTGAATTTAAGTATGCTCTCTCTAATTCTCTCTTTCTCTCTTTCTTTCTTTCTTTCTCTCGGGGGACCTGAGCCCTAGGACCATGCCTCAGGACTACTTGGCATGATGACTCCTTGCTGTCTCCAGTCCACCTGGCTGTGCTGCTGCTCCAGTTTCAACTGTTCTGCCTGCGGCTATGGAACCCTGACCTGTTCACTGGATGTGCTAACTGTCCCAGACCTGCTGTTTTCAACTCTCTGGAGACAGCAGGAGCGGTAGAGATACTCTCAATGATCGGCTATGAAAAGCCAACTGACATTTACTCCTGAGGTGCTGACTTGCTGCACCCTCGACAACTACTGTGATTATTATTATTTGACCATGCTGGTCATTTATGAACATTTGAACATCTTGGCCATGTTCTGTTATAATCTCCACCCGGCACAGCCAGAAGAGGACTGGCCACCCCTCATAGCCTGGTTCCTCTCTATGTTTCTTTCTAGGTTTTGGCCTTTCTAGGGAGTTTTTCCTAGCCACCGTGCTTCTACACCTGCATTGCTTGCTGTTTGGGGTTTTAGGCTGGGTTTCTGTACAGCACTTTGAGATATCAGCTGATGTAAGAAGGGCTATAAAATACATTTGATTTGATATGATTTTGCCAAGGAAAGTGAAAAGGACTGAGGGAAAGTAAAATGGAAAATACATGGAAAGGAACATGGAAGAACCTCAAAGATTGTTTATGTATATGTCTTAATTAATCTAAATGGTCATTTCTACATACTTTAGCGTTAGCAGTCCATCAGGCCAATAGATGGCGCTGTTGCACTGTTGTAGCAGGAGAAACAGCAAGTTCTGGCCAAGCGCGCACCATTCTGCAGAATAAGGATCAGAACTTTACAGAGGTAAACTGTGTCTGTTCTTTTTACTATTACAGGTGTGTAACAGAACTTCTAAACGTTCAAATATATACACAATATGTAATAACATGCTATTTAACAACTTTGTCAAGATATTATCACGTTAGGAAAGGTTTTGTTTTGGCTTTGTGTCGAACTGAGTGAGAGAAGAACGTGAATTACATTGAGTGAGAGAATATGTTAGCTTGATGCTAGCTGAGGTAAAAAACGATTTACGAGTCACAGGGACTATGTTTACTGAGTAGCTTACTTGTACTGGGTTTTGTCTAGGAGATTTTTTATAAAGAATCCATTTGTTAGGGATTTCTGCGTTGGTTTTACATGTTATTGGTTTTGTGTAAAATTGTGCTCACTAGCTGGTAAACTGACCCGAGCACGCTCAGTCTGGTGGACTTTTAGTGCATACAGTGAGAGAGAGACGAATTTGTGGAGGTGCCAATATCTTAAAGCTGAATGTATTGTTGTCCGTTTTTTATAGAGGTAGCGGTATATAGAAAAACATTCAGTTATGTTTTCATATATAGGTGTTTCTATTGTATGAATGTGAAATACATTGTGGTTTTCATGTGAAACCATACACTAAGACAGGGTTATTTGTGGAACATTTTTGAATTCTGCTTTAGGTAAAGTGCACACTTGTTTGATGTGAATATTTTCAAAGTACTAACAAGAAAATAGACAATTGAACAAGAGAAAAAAAACATTATTCAGAATAAAGAAAGCGCCAGAACCTTGCAGACGTAAACTTGTGTTCGTTCTTTTTACTATTGCAGGCCACCTCAGCTACACATGCACTCTGTCTGCACATGCATGCACATACACACGGACAAACACACACTAATGTTCTCTCTCTTGTGTTTGTCAGCAGTTCATCGTGGCCCTGTCATTTGCCTCCTTCACCAAAGCTCTGTCAGGGACATACATGAAGAGTGCCATCACTCAGAGAGACACTTTGACCTGTCCAGCTCTCTCATCGGACTCATAGACGGCAGCTTTGAGATGGGTATCAACAATAGCATTGAGTTGCTTGAGAGTTCAATACATTATACAGTATGATCCATTTTTTTGTGGTTCTATCAGAGTCTGCTCACAATACTGTCCAGTTTTATAGTTGTTCCTATTAATTGATTGACTGGTGTTTGTCCATGACTCTACTGTCAAACATCTAACATTGTTTTATGTGATGCTATGTTGTTGCAGCCTAGTATCCAAACTGATATGCCATTTTTAGTTAACAAAAAAACTGTGTTTATAATTTGCGATTCCTGGCTACTGTAGTGTGGTGGTTTCTTGCAGGTAACCTGCTGTTCCTGGCTGTGGTCAGCCATTTTGGGGCGAAGCTGCACCGGCCCAGGCTCATTGCTATGGGCTGTATCCTCATGGCTGTAGGATCCTTCCTCACAGGCCTGCCACACTTCTTCATGGGACGGTAAAACAACTGAAACACTGGTTAAACTTGTGCTTCTAGAGAAACTCCAATGCGGAGAATAGTGTCACTTTAGAAATAAAGAAATGTATCCAGTTATTGATTAATCTCAGTTAACATAGAACTAAAGTCTTGCGTAATTGGTCAGCTGCTTGATTATGTTTTGGGGTCATACATGTTAAGAGAAGGGATTAAGAGATGCTTTAACTGTGATGTGGTAAAGTTGGACCCAGGTGCAGAGAAAAGACCAGAAGATGAAGCAGTGGTTCCAACCAGTGTCTCCGCCCCTTCAAGGGCCCACTTAACTGCCAAGAGCTCCCGGTTGCCTACATCGTAGTTGCCTTCCGCTGGTCGAGAACCGCTTGGAGAGAAAGGCGCATGGGTGCAGTTTCTTGTCCTCCTCGTTCCGCTGTGAAAGGACCGCACCAGCTCCGGTGTCCGAGGCGTCCACCTCTATCACAAAGGGGCGTGTAGTATCAGGATGAACGAGGATGGGTCCGAAGGTGAAACGTCCCTTGAGCTCTATGAATGCCCTGTCAGCCTCGGGATTCCAGCAAAAACCTGCTTGAGTGAGGTGGGACAGGGCTGTATGTGTTCCGGAAGGGTTTTTGGAGAAGATCAGGATGTCGTCGAGGTTAACAAAGACGAACCGATTCAACAAATCCCTAAGAGTGTCATTGATCAATGCTTGAAAGACTGCCGGTGAGTTCGATATTCCGAAGGTCATGACTAAATACTCAGTGACCACTAGGGGTGTTGAAGGCAGTTTTCCACTCATCTCGCTCCCTGATTCTCACCAGATTTTAAGTGTTGCGGAGGTCCAGTTTGGTGAAGAATTGGGCTCCTAGGGCCAACTCCAAGGCGGCGGACATCGGGTAGGGGGTAACAATTCTTGATCGTAATCCTTTTCAGCCCTCTGTAATCGATGCAAGGACTGAAGTTTGGGTCAGACAGAGAGACAAGGGATGCGTTTAGACAGGCAGCCCAATTATGATATTTTTTTCACTAATTGGTCTTTTGACCAATCACATTAGATATTTTCGCATCAGCTCTTTTTCAGAGCATATCTGATTGCTCAAAAGACCAATTACTCAAAAAAAGTACTGAATTGGGCAGCCTGTCTCAACGAAGCCATAGAAACCTGGACATGCTCCAACTGAACTGTTCCCTCCTGTCAGTACTGATGTTGAATGGCATCTCTCCCATCCCCTGTAGGTTTGTTGAACATGAGTGGAAATGAAACTCCAGCACACTGGTAGCACTAAAGATGTGTGAGTATAACCTTTCCAGGTGAGTTGAACCTGCCTGTGGGTGCGGTGGGGATATTCCTGGGAGGTCTACTGATGAAGAGGTATAAGCTTGGCGTTGTGTCTGGAGCCCAGCTGTCTTTCGTCACCTCCTTCATGGCCTACCTCCTCCTCCATCTGGCACTAAGTGTGACAACGTTAAGGTCGCTGGTCTGACCGTGTCCTACAACGTGTAAATATGACATCCGATTGGTTGGTTGGTGGGTGGGTGGGTGGGTGGGTGGGTTGGTGGGTTGATAAAAACAAAAGTTTTGATCAGTGGAATATGAGGGAGAGTTAGACCAAAACACAAATGGGCTTGTGCCAGGGCTCCCTCTTGTGGGAATATACAGTATGGTTGTTACTGAGCCAGGATTCCTGACTGTTTTGTCACTGTGCCTATGTCAATGATAGTTCAGCAACAATTATTTAAACATCATTATTGCCAGCCATTTTCTCTGTTCCACAGGTCCCCTGGTGTACGATGGCAGCCTGTTGTCAGAGTGTAACAGAGACTGCTCCTGCTTGGCTGGGGAGAGGGACCCTGTGTGTTCAGACAACGGCATCATCTACACCTCCCCCTGCCTCGCAGGCTGCTCCAGCTTTACAGGTTACGGCAAGAACACGGTACCAATACTATTAATGTACTGAGTGTACAACACATTCACAGGGATGCTGGCCCATGTTGACTCCAATGCTTCCCACAGTTGTGTCAAGTTGGCTGTATGTCTTTTGAGTGGTGGACCATTCTTGATACACACGGGAAACTGTTGAGTGTAAAAAACCCAGCAGCGTTGCAGTTCTTGACACAAACTGGTACCCCTGGCACCTACTACCATGCCCCATTGAAAGACACGTATATATTTTGTCTTGCCCATTCACCCTCTGAATGGCACACATACACAATCCTTGTCTCAAGCCTTACAATATTTTTTTAAACCTGTCTCCTCCTCTTTATCTATACTGATTTAAGTGGATTTAACTAGTGACATCCATAAGTGATTATAGCTTTAACCTGGATTCACCTGGTCAGCATATGTCATTGAAAGAGCAGGTGTTATTAATATTTGAAATAAGTTATTTTCAACCATTAACTGGGGCCTTGTTGAGGCCTTATCTAAGTAAGTAAATGCTGATTGACAATAAAGTATTATTTTGATGTATATAAAAAAAAATATGGTATGCAATTCCTATGTAGAGAAGGTTCTCTCTGGTAGTTGTTCAATATGACTTCATCTTGTACAGGGCACTCTTGTAAAATAGATGTTTAATCTCAATGTGACTCAATGTGACAATGTGATGTTTAAAAAACATCAACACAAACACAGGATATGGGGTACACATGGTATCAAATCAATACATACTAGGCCCTACTGCACCTGCATTCCAGCACCATTCCAGCATCTGGAATTGACTCAACATGTTTGAGGTGGGGGATCAATACATGTGGGGGAAGAGGTGGCTGTCGAATGTATGATTCTGATATGTACAGTTAAGTTCATTGTATGTGTGGGGGAGGGGGGGGGGCGTCCATGTTTGTGTCTGTACTCTGAGGTGTGTTTGAATATGAATGAGCAGCAGTGTTGTGATGTGTCCTATCCCGTCCTTGCATAGTGATCTTCCTTGGCCTCATCACATGTCTCAGTGGCTCCTCCTTAGGAGGGAGGGGGACACCACCACGGTACAGCCCCCACACTCATCGCTAGAGATCGAACTTCAGACTCCCTCCAAAACCACTGAACCCCTCAACACACCGAAAGAGATTACGGTGCACACCCTTAGAGGGAGCCGAAACAGGATAACTCCCTCCAAACTCACAAAGACACAGAGGAGGAACTATCCAACACCCAGGGAGAGAGAACGAGTGACCTCAGTCACCTCAGTCGAACACAGTCAGAAAGAGGAGGTGGAAGAGGCGTTAGATAGAGGAGGAGGTTACCCCAGAGGCAATTCCTCCTGTTCATGTGAGCAAGAAAGAGCAGAAGGCTTCTGATCAGCCAAATGGCAGGCAGAGGGAGAGGTCATAGTGATTCACACCCACAGAGAGAAAGACAACCCACACAACCTCTTGGTTGAAATGAACCACACAGAGGTAGAGGCAGATGGCCTTCAGGGCTAGCCAGTCAGCCTGCCTGCTCTGATCCTCAAGTCAATTGTATTTAAGTTCATGTTCATTAAAGATTTTTATCTTTAAGAATTTAAAAGTCCCATTTACTTAATGATCATTTTTCACTGTCTTCAACCCTCAAGAACCAGGGTGAGTCTGGGTCACCCTTTTACTAGGCAAACACAACTTGCATATCGTCATAGACTAGGCTGAAACGTTAATCTTTTAACCTTGCTTGAATAAAACAATGCATTTTTTATAGTGAGCAAGAGTTGCGCTTTTTCCTTTTCTATGATGATTCAAGTTTTTGGTTGCACCTCAACTCAAATTGGTTGAGCGCCCCTCGTTTTTTTGATGTCAAATAATACATTTTTTAAATATACTAAGTAAATTATTAAAAGCATTCAAATTGGGATGTTTCCCAGGTATTTACACAACCTACTCCACACTTGCAAAGTGAAAGTGTATAGAAAAGTTCTGAAATTAAGTAGTAAACAGAAGAAAAGCAGAATTGAGTCCAATTATAATGCAAATAATTTAATGGTCTATGGTTCAATCCCATTTCTGAATGTCTGATGAATAATTAATATTGTTCCTCCTCTTCCTTGTGGCAGGCGCAGCAGCACACTGCCCTCCAAAGCCTGCAAAAAAATCGTCGGACTGCCCCTTTCCTAGCTCTGCATGGAACATCCAGTGTCACGTCCTTGGTGACGTGTTGGGTGACATCCGGGATGACCACAGCAACATCCTCTGGAAAGGGAAAAAAGAGGAACAGAATGTAAACAAATGCAAACCGTAGGTTCTAAACACTGGCCAGTTGAAAGGTTCTACTAAGATGCCATGACAAACGGCACCTGTCAGAGTGCTCTCTAAGTGTTACTCACCTGCTTGGATGTCAGCTGGCAGAGTGGCGAAGACGGCCATCGTGAGAGTCCTTTCTTCAGGTGTGACGTCCACAACCTCCAAGAGGGGAGAGATTGGCTCTGCCTCTGTGTAAGTGGTGATGTCTTTAACATCCAGGTGGGAAGAAGCCTGGTCTTTCTCTGTATTAGGGGTGATTTCCACAACCTCCAGGTGGGAGGAAGCCGGGTCTGCGTCTATGTTAGGGGTGGAGTCCACAACCTCCAGGTGGGAAGAAGCCTGGTCTGCCTCTGTGTTAGGGGTGATGTCTTTAAACTCCAGGTGGGAAGAAGCCTGGTCTTTCTCTGTATTAGGGGTGATTTCCACAACCTCCAGGTGGGAGGAAGCCGGGTCTGCGTCTGTTATGGGTGACGACAACAATCCTGATGAGCTCTACTACTACAAGGCACCAGATGTCATCACAACAGGCATCTGTCAGAATGCTCCATATCATTGCTACTCACCTGCTTGGATGTCAGCTGGTAGTGTGGTGGAGACGGCCACCGCGAGGACAGAGGGGACTGGTAGGGTGGCTGCATGGGGCTGGAAGCAGCTCTGCACCTCGTCCGCCACAAAGGCACAGACAGAGCTCATATAAAAAGTGCTCTGGAGGTCATCCGTGGAGAAGGACTGACTGATTCTCCCGAGGATCGACCGCACAGAGTCAAAAGCAGCAGCCCGGGAGAAAGGGATGTGAGGAGAAGGGTCCTTTAACATGCAGGAGAGCTTCTCCACTACAGCCGCCACCATGCCCACGGCCATCCCGCTTATAAGGATTGGGTGCTCTGAATGGCCTTCCTCTGGCTGAAGCCACAGGGCCAGGAGGAGCCTGGGCACCACCTCCACCACCACCTGAGATGGGCTGAGCAGGTTGCTACGGGGCTCATTGGACTGCTCACCCAGAATGCTCCTCACAGCTCTCTCCATGATGCTGTGGACCTTAGGATCGCTGAAATCAACAAAAAGGAGAAGACAAAGCTAAACGATGTGCAATGTTCTCACATAGAACACTGTCTTAGTCTGTTTCTGCGTAGTTCCAGATGTGTAGATAAATGGATCAAGTCATATGGAGGGCAGTACATGGAACTCACATGTCAGCTGGCGAGTTGGAGTGCATGGAGCGACGGAGCTTGCAGAAAGCCTCGTGCTCTATGTTCATAATTTTTAGGCAAGTGTTTACTTCCCAGGCCTGCAGTATGAAACAGGAAGTCCCATTAGTGTAATTTCACAACAGATCTATCCTGCTGTGCTAACTTGTTGTTGAAAGGCTAGTAAAGAGCTCACTAACTTGTAGTATGTCTCTAACTCTCATTCTCTTACCAGCCGAGCGAGGTCGTTTCCCTCCTCCAGGGTTTCCTTCCACACCCTTCAAATAAAACACAGAGCAATTCAACTTTCCTGGCTTCTGATTTTTCTGTTGTTTATTTTACCCACACCTCCTGGAGTGCTGCTGGTGGCAGGGAATGGCAGTGAAGGTGAGTGCTGACGTGGTACTCACCTCTCCCTAAGGGATTTTTTGCCCTGAGACACCAGCCAGTTGCTCATGTGCTCCGTGGTGACATGGGGCGGGACCTGGCCTTGACTCTGGCGCAGCAGATAGTGGACCATGAGCTTCTTCTGCAAGATGAGGTAAGGTGTGAGACCGTGCCACGAAATACCATATCATGTGCTTTCAGAAGGGCCTCTCGCAACATTTCACAACTGCTCATGCCTTACAATTTGCAAGTGATATTAAGAACTCTTATGACCAACTTCTCTAAACTGTCTTGAAATACAACTCTCGTTCTGTTTATGTTTTTGTGGGATGAATCTTACCTGTTTATTGTAATATGTTTCCTCCCAGCAGGCCTGCAGAGTCTGAAAATAAAGGCTGCTTCTACAGAATTCCTTTGAAGATAATGAAAATAATTATGCTTTGTTATTCACAGGCATTTACAGTATGCTAAAATGCATTTCTCCTAAGATTACCTTTGTTGGACCATAAGTGAACTCCGGAATGCACAAAACCCTATCCATGATAAGATGGGGAAGAAATGCAGCGCTATAGATATACGGGATGCTCTAGAGATAACAGGAATGACTTAAAGTCGCGAATGATCAATGACTGTGGAGTCGTCCAATATGCTGCACTTAGAATTGAGTTGTAGGCGATGTTTGGCGCAAATAGAATGTTTACATTCTATTGCCATGGAGAAATGGAATGTGTAGAACCTGTATAAATGGGTATGCTTCTATGTCTTTATTTCGTGAAAGATTAAGCTCTTTGTTGTGTCATAATGTGTATATGAGGATGTAGGAGCCCGTCCCGATTCATGACGCGATTATCCAGGTGCATGTTGCTTAGACCTACTAATCCAACCTTGGTTTACAAGTTAAATATATTGTTTATATATGCCTATACAAATCTATCGACCACTTCCATTTAAAGCAATGATTGTCAATTGAAAATGTGGTTGTTGTGTTTTATCCTGTTGTGCGCCTTGAGTGTCAGTCCCCTTAAGCACATTATTCCAATATTTCCGAGCTCTGAATTGACACATTGAACACTTTTGCAAACATATTCGGTTCAAAATAAGAGTATGAATGACAATAAACGTATGACTTGGATTGTATGCATAACAGTGTAGTAAACAATATCGCTCCGCGTGGGAACTTTTGGCGTTGGGAAAGTATCCGTTATAAGTCTCCATGGCACGTATCACTTCGTTGTCTTGTTGGTAATAGTAAAAATGTATGACAGTCCGCATTGTAATGGTCTAACAGGTGTTTTCATTTTGCTTCTCACATTAAACAGACATTTGAGAACGGAATTGCTTACAGTTGTACCTATGATGCACAGACACACTAAAGCTGTACAGTGTAGTTTGAATAGTCAGTTTCAATTATTTGCAGATGTATTCCCTATTATTTACAAATCGAAAGATGTAACATTTGAAATGAATGTGGCAGAACAGTTTAGCATAGAGTTCCTATGGGAGTCTTCTCCTTCAGTCTTTTTGCCTCCTAGGCCTCGTTTCTCATTACATGGGATTTTCCCAGTGCCAACTTCACTTGCGATGGCCGCTGTCTACTGTCATGTGGTGCTGAATGACAAATATCGCTATGTCGATATTGCTGCTGTCCATGGTTCTGAAATATACAATCTTGACTATTTGCATATGTACGACCGTCCAAACTTGACCCCCCCACACATACACACACATTAATGCTAATCTCTCACACACTTTTGAACATTGCACAACCTGCAACAAGACACTGAAAGAGCATTTTATTCCAAGTGTGTTTGTGTTTGAATAAAGACCCAAAGAATGAAATCAATGTGTGGATGTTGATTGGACAATGTATATGTGCTTTGCAGAAGCCATTTTTTGAATTCCCTGTAGGGTGTATTTTACTGGAGTATGATCAGATTGCTTTGTTTAAGCCAGAATGAAGACTTGGTCTGAGAAACTATGCCGATTATAGCATGATAGCTATTTATTTTTAAATAAGGCAATGTATATATGACCCCCTTTCAAAGAGTCGCTCATTTATCACTTTCTTACAGATATACAGTGCTTTCAGAAAGTGTTCATACCCCTTAACTTATTCCTCATTTTGTTTTCTTACAGCCTGAATTCCAAATGGGTTAAATTATAGTTTTTTTATCATCTCACCCAGCTACAGACAATACCCCATAATGACAAAGTGAAAACATGTTTTTTAATTTTGTCTCAAATGTATTGAAAATGAAATACAGAAATATCTCATTTACATACGTGTTCACAATACATGTTAGAATCACCTTTGGCAGCGATTAAAGCTGTGAGTCTTTCTGGGTAAGTCTCCAAAAGTTTTGCACCCCTGGATTGTACAATATTTGCAATATCACAATATATACAGTACCAGTCAAACGTCTGGACACACCTACTCATTTAAGGGTTTTTCTTTATTTTTAAAATATTTTACTTTTTAGAATAATAGTGAACACATCAAAACTATGAAATAGCACAATTGGAATCATGTAGTAAGAAAAAAAGTGTTAAACAAATCGAAATATATTTGAGATTTGAGATTTTTCGAAGTAGCTATCCTTTCCCTTGATGACCACTTTGCACACTCTTGGCATTCTCTCAAACCTTTTCATGAGGTAGTCACCTGGAATGCATTTCAATTAACAGGTGTACCTTCTTAAAAGTTCATTTGTGGAATTTCTTTCCTTCTTAAAGCGTTTGAGCCAATAGGTTGTGTTGTGACAAGGTAGGGATGGTTTACAGAAGATATCCCTATTTAGTAAAAGACCAAGTCCATATTATGCCAAGAACAGCTCAAATAAGCAAAGAGAAACAACAGTCCATCGTTACATAAGACATGAACGTCAGTCAATACGGAACATTTCAAGAACTTTGAAAGTTTCTTCTAGTGCAGTCGCAAAAACCATGAAGCGCTATGATGAAACTGGCTCTCATGAGGACTGCCACAGGAAAGGAAGACCCAGAGTTACCTCTGCTGCAGAGGATAAGTTCAGTAGAGTTAACTGCACCTCAGATTGGAGCCCAAATAAATGCTTCACAGAGTTCAAGAAACACACACATCTCAACATGCACTGTTCAGAGGAGACTGCGTGAATCAGGCCTTCATGGTCGAATTGCTCCATTGAAACCACTACTAAAGGACGGACACCAATAATAAGAAGAGACTTGCTTGGGTCAAGAAACACGAGCAATGGACCGTTAGACTGGTGGAAATCTGTCCTTTGGTCTGATGAGTCCAAATTTGAGATTTTTGGCTTTCAATGTGTCTGTAAAGAATTCAGGGTGTTTAGTATGGTCTACGCTTCATTATAAAACTATTTGTTGAATGGTTTAAAATCTGTCAGAAGCTGCTTTCAATTCATGGTGGCTCTGAATAAGTCTTGACAGAGACAGAGCTTGTTTTGCCAAGGAAAGTGAAAAGGACTGAGGGAAAGATAAACGGAAAATACATGGAAAGGAACATGGAAGAACCTTAAAGAACATTGAATTTTCAAGATCATGTAACATCAAACCTAACATCAAAATGCATCTTATATTCCTGCCCTTACAGAAAAACCACATGATTTCAACTTACATTTGATGTGAAATCATGTGAAAACATGTTTTGGATCACAACGTGATCACATTTTCACATGTGTAGTTTAATGTAATCACATGTTGCTTTACATGTTATCACATTATCTTCACATAAGATTACATGAAAACATGTTTTTGGAACCCTTCCTGTGTTCACATGTGAAATTCATGTGGGTTTTGCGTAAACGCCCTGCAGTTCCACACTCAATGATCTTAATAATGCTTTAAAATGCACATGTACGATTGTGCATGTGTAATGGGTTGGAAACAAAGTCACTAAAAACAGACACCCATTTATTATTTACACCCCCCCCACAATTTGTTTATGTATTTGTCTTAATTAATCTAAATTGTAATTTCTACATACTTTAGCGTTAGAAGTCGATCAGGCCAATAGATGGCGCTGTTGTACTGTTGTAGCAGGAGAAACAGCAAGTTCTGGCCAAGCACTCACCATTCTGCAGAATAAGGATCAGAACTTTACAGAGGTAAACTGTGTCTGTTCTTTTTACTATTACAGGTATGTAACAGAACTTCCAAACGTTCAAATATATACACAATATGTAATGACATGCTATTTAACAACTTTGTCAAGATATTATCACGTTAGGAAAGGTTTTGTTTTGATTTTGTGTCGAACTGAGTTAGAGAAGAACGTGATTTACGTTGAGCGAGAGAATATGTTAGCTTGATGCTAGCTGAGGTAAAAAACGATTTACGAGTCACAGGGACTATGTTTACTGAGTAGCTTACTTGTACTGGATTTTGTCTAGGAGATTTTTTATAAAGAATCCATTTGTTAGGGATTTCTGAGTTGGTTTTACATGTTATTGGTTTTGTGTAAAATTGTGCTCACTAGCTGGTAAACTGGCCGAGCACGCTCAGTCTGGTGGACTGTTAGTGCATACAGTGAGAGAGAGACGATTTTCTGGAGGTCCCAATATCTTAAAGCTGAATGTATTGTTGTCCGTTTTCTATAGAGGTAGCGGTATATAGAAAAACATTCAGTTATGTTTTCATATTTAGGTGTTTCTATTGTATGAATGTGAAATACATTGTGGTTTTCATGTGAAACCATACACTAAGACAGGGTTATTTGTGGAACATTTTTTAATTCGGCTTTAGTGTAACGGGTGTTCTCCTCCTCTTCGTCTGAAGAGGAGGAGTAGGGATTTGACCAAAGCGCAGCGTTGAAAGTAGACATGATTTATTAAATGAAAACGACGAAACACGAAAAACACTTGAGAATATACAAAATAATAAACAGAGTCAACAGACCTGAACAAACGAACTTACATACAACGAAGAACGCACGAACAGGAAAATGACTACACAAACGAACAAACCGAAACAGTCCCGTGTGGCGCAACATACACAAACACAGGAGACAACCACCCACAACAAACAATGTGAAACCACCTACCTTAATATGGTTCTCAATCAGAGGAGATGAAAACCACCTGCCTCTAATTGAGAACCATATCAGGTCACCCATTAACCAACATAGAAACACATAACATAGAATGCCCACCCACACTCACGCCCTGACCGACTAACACATACAAAAACAACAGAAAACAGGTCAGGAACGTGACATTTAGGTAAAGTGCATTCATGTTGTGTGATTTAAAGTGTGCACTTGTTTGATGTGAATATTTTCAAAGTTCTAAAAAGAAAATAGACAATTGAACAACAGAAAAAAAACATTCTTCGGAATAAAGAAAGCGCCAGAACTTTGCAGACGTAAACTTGTGTCCGTTCTTTTTACTATTGCAGGCCACCTCAGCTACACATGCACTCTGTCTGCACATGCATGCACATACACACGGACAAACACACACTAATGTTCTCTCTCTTGTGTTTGTCAGCAGTTCATGGTGGCCCTGTCATTTGCCTCCTTCACCAAAGCTCTGTCAGGGACCTACATGAAGAGTGCCATCAGAGATCACTTTGACCTGTCCAGCTCTCTCATCGGACTCATAGACGGCAGCTTTGAGATGGGTATCAACAATAGCATTGAGTTGCTTGAGAATTCATGTAGTAAAAACCAGATACAGACTACAGTATGATCCATTTTTTTTGTGGTTCAATCAGAGTCTGCTCACAATACTGTCCAGTTTTATAGTTGTTCCTATTAATTGATTGACTGGTGTTTGTCCATGACTCTACTGTCAAACATCTAACATTGTTTTAAGTGATGCTATGTTGTTGCAGCCTAGTATCCAAACTGATATGCCATTTTTAGTTAACAAAAAAACAGTGTTTATAATTTGCGATTCCTGGCTACTGTAGTGTTGTGGTTTCTTGCAGGTAACCTGCTGTTCCTGGCTGTGGTCAGCCATTTTGGGGCGAAGCTGCACAGGCTCATTGCTATGGGCTGTTTCCTCATGGCTGTAGGATCCTTCCTCACAGGCCTGCCACACTTCTTCATGGGACGGTAAAACAACTGAAATACTGGTTAAACTTGTACTTGTAGAGATATTCCAATGCGGAGGATAGTTTCACTATAGAAATAAAGAAATGTATCCAGTTGTTGATTAATCTCAGTTAACATAGAACTAAAGTCTTGCGTAATTGGTCAGCTGCTTGATTGTGTTTTGGGGTCATACATGTTAAGAGAAGGGATTAAGAGATGCTTTAACTGTGATGTGGTAAAGTTGGAGCCAGGTGCAGAGAAGAGACCGGAAGATGAAGCAGTGGTTCCAACCAGTGTCTCCGCCCCTTCAAGGGCCCACTTAACTGCCAAGAGCTCCCGGTTGCCTACATCGTAGTTGCCTTCCGCTGGTCGAGAACCGCTTGGAGAGAAAGGCGCATGGGTGCAGTTTCTTGTCCTCCTCGTTCCGCTGTGAAAGGACTGCCCCAGCTCCAGTGTCCGAGGCGCCCACCTCTACCACAAAGGGGCGTGTAGGATCAGGATGAACGAGGATGGGTCCGGAGGTGAAACGTCCCTTGAGCTCTATGAATGCCCTGTCAGCCTCGGGATTCCAGCAAAAACCTGCTTGAGTGAGGTGGGACAGGGCTGTATGTGTTCCGGAAGGGTTTTTGGAGAAGATCAGGATGTCGTCGAGGTAAACAAAGACGAACCGATTCAACAAATCCCTAAGAGTGTCATTGATCAATGCTTGAAAGACTGCCGGTGAGTTCGATATTCCGAAGGTCATGACTAAATACTCAGTGACAACTAGGGTGTTAAAGGCAGTTTTCCACTCATCTCCCTCCCTGATTCTCACCAGATTTTAAGTGTTGCGGAGGTCCAGTTTGGTGAAGAATTGGCCTCCTAAGGCCAACTCCAAGGCGGCGGACATCGGGTAGGGGGTAACGATTCTTGATCCTAATCCTTTTCAGCCTTCTGTAATCGATGCAAGGACTGAAGTTTGGGTCAGAGACAGAGAGACAAGGGATGTGTTTAGACAGGCAACCCAATTATGATATTTTTTCCACTAATTGGTCTTTTGACCAATCACATGAGATATTTTCGCATCAGCTCTTTTTCAGAGCATATCTGATTGCTCAAAAGACCAGTCCAGGTCCCCTGGTGTACGATGGCAGCCTGTTGTCAGAGTGTAACAGAGACTGCTCCTGCTTTGCTGGGGAGTGGGACCCTGTGTGTTCAGACAACGGCATCACCTACACCTCCCCCTGCCTCGCAGGCTGCTCCAGCTTTACAGGTTACGGCAAGAACACGGTACCAATACTATTAATGTACTGAGTGTTCAACACCTTCACAGGGATGCTGGCCCATGTTGACTCCAATGCTTCCCACAGTTGTGTCAAGTTGGCTTTATGTCTTTTGAGTGGTGGACCATTCTTGATACACACTTGAAACTGTTGAGTGTAAAAAACCCAGCAGCGTTGCAGTTCTTGACACAGACTGGTACCCCTGGCACCTACTACCATGCCCCGTTGAAAGACACGTATATATGTTGTCTTGCCCATTCACCCTCTGAATGGCACACGTACACAATCCTTGTCTCAATTGTCTCAAGCCTTACAATATTTTGTAAAACCTGTCTCCTCCTCTTTATCTATACTGATTTAAGTGGATTTAACTAGTGACATCCATAAGGGATTATGGCTTTAACCTGGATTCACCTGGTCAGCATATGTCATGGAAAGAGCAGGTGTTCTTAATAGTTTATACACTCAGTGTAACTCATTGGCACTGAAATAAGTTATTTTCAACCATTAACTGGGGCCTTGTTGAGGCCTTATCTAAGTAAGTAAATGCTGATTGACAGTAAAGTATTATTTTGATGTATGTAAAAAAGATGGTATGCAATTCCTATGTAGAGAACGTTCTCTCTGGTAGTTGTTCAATATGACTTCAACTTGTACAGGGCACTCTTGTAAAATAGATGTTTAATCTCAATGTGACTCCCTGTTTAAATAAAAGTTAAATCAAATTTAAAAAAAACATCAACACAAACACAGGATATGGGGTACACATGGTATCACATCATTACATACTAGGCCCTACTGCACCTGCATTCCAGCACCATTCCAGCATCTGGAATTGACTCAACATGTTTGAGGTGGGGGATCAATACATGTGGGGGAAGAGGTGGCTGTCGAATGTATGATTCTGATATGTACAGTTAAGTTCATTGTGTGTGGGGGGGGCGTCCATGTTTGTGTCCGTACTCTGAGGTGTGTTTGAATATGAATGAGCAGCAGTGTTGTGATGTGTCCTATCCCGTCCTTGCAGAGTGATCTTCCTTGGCCTCATCACATGTCTCAGTGGCTCCTCCTTAGGAGGGAGGGGGACACCACCACGGTACAGCCCCCACACTCATCGCTAGAGATCGAACTTCAGACTCCCTCCAAAACCACTGAACCCCTCAACACACCGAAAGAGATTACGGTGCACACCCTTAGAGGGAGCCGAAACAGGATAACTCCCTCCAAACTCACAAAGACACAGAGGAGGAGGAACTATCCAACACCCAGGGAGAGAGAACGAGTGACCTCAGTCAAACACAGTCAGAAAGAGGAGGTGGAAGAGGCGTTAGATAGAGGAGGAGGTTACCCCAGAAGCAATTCCTCCTGTTCATGTGAGCAAGAAAGAGCAGAAGGCTTCTGATCAGCCAAATGGCAGGCAGAGGGAGAGGTCATAGTGATTCACACCCACAGAGAGAAAGACAACCCACACAACCTCTTGGTTGAGATGAACCGCACAGGTAGAGGCAGAGGGCCTTCAGGGCTAGCCAGTCAGCCTGCCTGCTCTGATTGTAACGGCGTTCCTCTCTCTCTTCATAAGAAGAGGAGGAGTAGTGATCGAACCAAGGCGCAGCGGGTTGTGAATACATGATGAATTTTATTTACAAGACAAAACGAAACAAACTATACTTGAATAAACTAACAAAATAACAAAACGAAAGTAGACAGACTTAGTACGACGAACTGACATAACACACGCAGAACGAACGAACAAGTACTTACTACAAAAACGCACGAACAAACCGAAACAATCCCGTATGGTGTAACATCGACACAGACACAGGAGACAACCACCCACAAACAAACATTGTGAACAGCCTACCTAAATATGACTCTCAATCAGAGGAAACGTCAAACACCTGCCTCTAATTGAGAGCCATACCAGGCAACCCAAAACCAACATAGAAACAGACAACATAGAATGCCCACCCAAACTCACGTCCTGACCAACTAACACATAAAACTAACAGAAAACAGGTCAGGAACGTGACATAACCCCCCCCTCAAGGTGCGTACTCCGAACGCATCACCAAAAGTCCAGGGGAGGGTCTGGGTGGGCATCTGACCACGGTGGTGGCTTAGGCTCCGGGCGTGGTTCCCACCCCACCATAATCAATCCCAGCTTACTTCTACCCCCTATCATGACCACCCTCTTATTACCCCCACCTAATTTAAGGGACAACACCAAGATAAAGGACAGCTCCGGGACCAGGTAGCTCAGGACAGAGAGGTAGCTCAGGACAGAGGGATAGATCAAGATAGAAAAGTAGCTCAGGATAGAGAGGTAGCTCAGGATAAAGAGGTAGCTCAGGATAGAGGGGCAACTCCGGACTGAAGGGCAGCTCCGGACAGAGAGACAGCTCTGGACTGAGGGGCAGTTCTGAATTACTAGCCGCTTCTGGCTGAGGGACAGCTCATGGCTGACTGACGGCTCTGGACGCTCATGGCAGGCTGACGGCTCTGGACGCTCATGGCAGGCTGACGGCTCTGGACGCTCATGGCAGGCTGACGGCTCTGGACGCTCATGGCAGGCTGACGGCTCTGGACGCTCATGGCAGGCTGACGGCTCTGGACGCTCATGGCAGGCTGACGGCTCTGGACGCTCATGGCAGGCTGACGGCTCTGGACGCTCATGGCAGGCTGACGGCTCTGGACGCTCATGGCTCTCTGACGGCTCTGGCTGCTCATGGCTCTCTGACGGCTCTGGCTGCTCATGGCTCTCTGACGGCTCTAGCTGCTCATGGCTCGCTGACGGCTCTGGCAGATCCTGTCTGGCTGGCAGATCCTGTCTGGTTGGCGGCTCTGGCAGATCCTGTCTGGTTGGCGGCTCTGGCAGATCCTGTCTGGTTGGCGGCTCTGGCAGATCCTGTCTGGTTGGCGGCTCTGGCAGATCCTGTCTGGTTGGCGGCTCTGGCAGATCCTGTCTGGTTGGCGGCTCTGGCAGATCCTGTCTGGTTGGCGGCTCTGGCAGATCCTGTCTGGTTGGCGGCTCTGGCAGATCCTGTCTGACGGACGGCTCTAGCGGCTCCTGTCTGGCGGGCGGCTCTAGCGGCTCCTGTCTGGCGGACGGCTCTGTAGGCTCATGGCAGACGGGCGGCTTTGCAGGCTCATGGCAGACGGGCGGCTTTGCAGGCTCATTGCAGACGGATGGCTCAGACGGCGCTGGGGAGACGGATGGCTCAGATGGCGCTGGGGAGACGGATGGCTCAGATGGCGCTGGGGAGACGGATGGCTCAGATGGCGCTGGGGAGACGGATGGCTCTGGCCGGATAAGGCGCACTGTAGACCTGGTGCGTGGTGCCGGAACTGGAGGCACCGGGCTAAGGACACGCACCTTCATACTAGTGCGGGGAGCAGGGACAGGACACACTGGACTCTCAAAGCGTACTCTATACCTGGTGCGTGGTACCGGCACTGGTGGCACCGGGCTGAGGGCACGCACCTCAGGACTAGTACGGGGAGAAGTGACAGTGTGTACAGGACTCAGGAGACGCACAGGTGGCTTAGTGCGTGGGGCCGGAACTGGAGGCACCGAACTGGATACACGCACTATAGGGAGAGTGCGTGGAGGAGGAACAGGGCTCTGGAAACGCACTGGTAGCCTAGTGCGTAGTGTAGGCACTGTAGGTACTAGGCTGGGGCGGGGAGGTGGCGCCGGAAATACCGGACCGTGCAGGCGTACTGGCTCTCTTGAGCATTGAGCCTGCCCAACCTTACCTGGTTGAATGCTCCCGGTCGCCCGACCAGTGCGGGGAGGTGGAATAACCCGCACCGGGCTGTGTAGGCGAACCGGGGAAACCATGCGTAAGGCAGGTGCCATGTATGCCGGCCCGAGGAGACGCACTAGAGACCAGACGCGTTGAGCCGGCCTCATGACACCTGGCTCAATGCCCAATCTAGCCCTACCAGTGCGGGGAGGTGGAATAACCCGCACCGGGCTATGCACACGTACAGGAGACACCCTGCGCTCTACTGCGTAACACGGTGTCTGCCCGTACTCCCGCTCTCCACGGTTAGCCTGGGAAGTGGGCGCAGGTCTCCTACCTGCCCTTGGCCCACTACCCCTTAGCCACCCCCCAAGAAATTTTTGGGTGTTACTCACGGGCTTTTCGGGCTTCCGTGCAAGACGCGTCCCCTCATAACTCCGGTTCCCTTCTCCGGTTGCCTCTGCTCTCCTCAGTGCCTCCACCTGTTCCCATGGGAGGCGATCCCTTCCAGCCAGGATCTCCTCCCATGTGTAGCAACCTTTACCGTCCAATACATCGTCCCAAGTCCATTCCTCCTTCTTGCGCTGTCCCTTACTCCGTTTACACCGCTGCTTGATTCTGGATTGGTGGGTGGTTCTGTAACGGCGTTCCTCTCTCTCTTCATAAGAAGAGGAGGAGTAGTGATCGAACCAAGGCGCAGCGGGTTGTGAATACATGATGAATTTTATTTACAAGACAAAACGAAACAAACTATACTTGAATAAACTAATAAAATAACAAAACGAAAGTAGACAGACTTAGTACGACGAACTGACATAACACACGCAGAACGAACGAACAAGTACTTACTACAAAAACGCACGAACAAACCGAAACAATCCCGTATGGTGTAACATCGACACAGACACAGGAGACAACCACCCACAAACAAACATTGTGAACAGCCTACCTAAATATGACTCTCAATCAGAGGAAACGTCAAACACCTGCCTCTAATTGAGAGCCATACCAGGCAACCCAAAACCAACATAGAAACAGACAACATAGAATGCCCACCCAAACTCACGTCCTGACCAACTAACACATAAAACTAACAGAAAACAGGTCAGGAACGTGACACTGATCCTCAAGTCAATTGTATTTAAATTCATGTTCATTAAAGATTTTTATTCAAGAATTTAAAAGTCCCATTTACTTAATGATCATTTTTCACTGTCTTCAACCCTCAAGAACCAGCGTGAGTCTGGGTCGCCCTTTTACTGGGCAAACACAACTTGCATTTCGTCATTGACTAGGCCGAAACGTTAATCGTTTAACCTTGCTTGAATAAAACAATGCATTTTTTATAGTGAGGAAGCGTTGCGCTTTTTCCTTTTCTATGATTTACATTTACATTTAAGTCATTTAGCAGACGCTCTTATCCAGAGCGACTTACAAATTGGTGCATTCACCTTATGATATCCAGTGGAACAACCACTTTACAATAGTGCATCTAACTCTTTTAAGGGGGGGGGGGTTAGAAGGATTACTTTATCCTATCCTAGGTATTCCTTAAAGAGGTGGGGTTTCAGGTGTCTCCGGAAGGTGGTGATTGACTCCGCTGACCTGGCGTCGTGAGGGAGTTTGTTCCACCATTGGGGTGCCAGAGCAGCGAACAGTTTTGACTGGGCTGAGCGGGAACTGTACTTCCTCAGAGGTAGGGAGGCGAGCAGGCCAGAGGTGGATGAACGCAGTGCCCTTGTTTGGGTGTAGGGCCTGATCAGAGCCTGAAGGTACGGAGGTGCCGTTCCCCTCACAGCTCCGTAGGCAAGCACCATGGTCTTGTAGCGGATGCGAGCTTCAACTGGAAGCCAGTGGAGAGAGCGGAGGAGCGGGGTGACGTGAGAGAACTTGGGAAAGTTGAACACCAGACGGGCTGCGGCGTTCTGGATGAGTTGTAAGGGTTTAATGGCACAGGCAGGGAGCCCAGCCAACAGCGAGTTGCAGTAATCCAGACGGGAGATGACAAGTGCCTGGATTAGGACCTGCGCCGCTTCCTGCGTGAGGCAGGGTCGTACTCTGCGAAAGTTGTAGAGCATGAACCTACAGGAACGGGTCACCGCCTTGATGTTAGTTGAGAACGACAGGGTGTTGTCCAGGATCACGCCAAGGTTCTTAGCACTCTGGGAGGAGGACACAATGGAGTTGTCAACCGTGATGGCGAGATCATGGAACGGGCAGTCCTTCCCCGGGAGGAAGAGCAACTCCGTCTTGCCGAGGTTCAGCTTGAGGTGGTGATCCGTCATCCACACTGATATGTCTGCCAGACATGCAGAGATGCGATTCACCACCTGGTTATCAGAGGGGGGAAAGGAGAAGATTAATTGTGTGTCGTCTGCATAGCAATGATAGGAGAGACCATGTGAGGATATGACAGAGCCAAGTGACTTGGTGTATAGCGAGAATAGGAGAGGGCCTAGAACAGAGCCCTGGGGGACACCAGTGGTGAGAGCACGTGGTGCGGAGACAGATTCTCGCCACGCCACCTGGTAGGAGCGACCTGTCAGGTAGGACGCAATCCAAGCGTGGGCCGCGCCGGAGATGCCCAGCTCGGAGAGGGTGGAGAGGAGGATCTGATGGTTCACAGTATCAAAGGCAGCCGATAGGTCTAGAAGGATGAGAGCAGAGGAGAGAGAGTTAGCTTTAGCAGTGCGGAGCGCCTCCGTGACACAGAGAAGAGCAGTCTCAGTTGAATGACTAGTCTTGAAACCTGACTGATTTGGATCAAGAAGGTCATTCTGAGAGAGATAGCAGGAGAGCTGGCCAAGGACGGCACGTTCAAGAGTTTTGGAGAGAAAAGAAAGAAGGGATACTGGTCTGTAGTTATTGACATCGGAGGGATCGAGTGTAGGTTTTTTCAGAAGGGGTGCAACTCTCGCTCTCTTGAAGACGGAAGGGACGTAGCCAGCGGTCAAGGATGAGTTGATGAGCGAGGTGAGGTAAGGGAGAAGGTCTCCGGAAATGGTCTGGAGAAGAGAGGAGGGGATAGGGTCAAGCGGGCAGGTTGTTGGGCGGCCGGCCGTCACAAGACGCGAGATTTCATCTGGAGAGAGAGGGGAGAAAGAGGTCAAAGCACAGGGTAGGGCAGTGTGAGCAGAACCAGCGGTGTCGTTTGACTTAGCAAACGAGGATCGGATGTCGTCGACCTTCTTTTCAAAATGGTTGACGAAGTCATCAGCAGAGAGGGAGGAGGGGGGAGGAGGATTCAGGAGGGAGGAGAAGGTGGCAAAGAGCTTCCTAGGGTTAGAGGCAGATGCTTGGAATTTAGAGTGGTAGAAATTGGCTTTAGCAGCAGAGACAGAAGAGGAGAATGTAGAGAGGAGGGAGTGAAAGGATGCCAGGTCCGCAGGGAGGCGAGTTTTCCTCCATTTCCGCTCGGCTGCCCGGAGCTCTTACGTCTGGGCTTCACAAGAGAAGGTCACGATTGGCTTGTGGGTTATCTGTCATCTATTTGGCGTGTGCTATGGCCCAAACAGTAGCCTGTGTAAAGTTGGTTTAATAAACCGTCAATTCGCAAACTCAAGCCTCTGTCTGGACAATTGTTCATTTATGATCTAGTCAGGTCATTACATTGGTAACATATGATGTTTCAAGTTTTTGGTTGCACCTCAACTCAAATTGGTTGAGCGCCCTTTGTTTTTTTGATGTCAAATAATACATTTTTTTAAATTTAAGTAAATTATTAAAAGCATTCAAATTGGGATGTTTCCCAGGTATTTACACAACCTACTACACACTTGCAAAGTGAAAGTTTATAGAAAAGTTCTGAAATTAAGTAGTAACCAGAAGAAAAGCAGAATTGAGTCCAATTTATAATGCAAATAATTTAATGGTCTATGGTTCAATCCCATTTCTGAATGTCTGATGAATAATTAATATTGTTCCTCCTCTTCCTTGTGGCAGGCGCAGCAGCACACTGCCCTCCAAAGCCTGCAAAAAAATCGCCGGACTGCCCCTTTCCTAGCTCTGCATGGAACATCCAGTGTCACGTCCTTGGTGACGTGTTGGGTGACATCCGGAATGACCACAGCAACATCCTCTGGAAAGGGAAAAAAGAGGAACAGAATGTAAACAAATGCAAACCGTAGGTTCTAAACACTGGCCAGTTGAAAGGTTCTACTAAGATGCCATGACAAACGGCACCTGTCAGAGTGCTCTCTAAGTGTTACTCACCTGCTTGGATGTCAGCTGGCAGAGTGGCGAAGACGGCCATCGTGAGAGTCCTTTCTTCAGGTGTGACGTCCACAACCTCCAAGAGGGAAGAGATGGGCTCTGCCTCTGTGTAAGTGGTGATGTCTTTAACCTCCAGGTGGGAAGATGCCGGGTCTGCCTCTGTATTAGGGGTGATGTCCACAACCTCCAGGTGGGAAGAAGCCTGGTCTTCCTCTGTATTAGGGGTGATGTCCACAACCTCCAGGTGGGAAGAAGCCTGGTCTGCCTCTGTGTTAGTGGTGATGTCTTTAACCTCCAGGTGGGAAGAAGCCTGGTCTGCCTCTGTATTAGGGGTGATGTCCACAACCTCCAGGTGGGAAGAAGCCTGGTCTGCCTCTGTGTTATGGGTGATGTCTTTAACCTCCAGGTGAGAAGAAGCCTGGTCTGCCTCTGTGTTAGGGGTGATGTCTTTAACCTCCAGGTGGGAAGAAGCCTGGTCTGCCTCTGTGTTAGGGTTGATGTCCACAACCTCCAGGTGGGAAGAAGCCTGGTCTGCCTCTGTGTTAGGGGTGATGTCCACAACCTCCAGGTGGGAAGAAGCCTGGTCTGCCTCTATGTTAGGGGTAATGTCTACAACCTCCAGGTGGGAGGAAGCCGGGTCTGCGTCTGTTATGGGTGACGACAACAATCCTGATGAGCTCTACTACTACAAGGCACCAAGATGTCATCACAACAGGCATCTGTCAGAATGCTCCATATCATTGCTACTCACCTGCTTGGATGTCAGCTGGTAGTGTGGTGGAGACGGCCACCGCGAGGACAGAGGGGACTGGTAGGGTGGCTGCAGGGGGCTGGAAGCAGCTCTGCACCTCGTCCACCACAAAGGCACAGACAGAGCTCATATAAAAAGTGCTCTGGAGGTCATCTGTGGAGAAGGACTGACTGATTCTCCCGAGGATCGACTGCACAGAGTCAAAAGCAGCAGCCCGGGAGAAAGGGATGTGAGGAGAAGGGTCCTTTAACATGCAGGAGAGCTTCTCCACTACAGCCGCCACCATGCCCACGGCCATCCCGCTTATAAGGATTGGGTGCTCTGAATGGTCTTCCTCTGGCTGAAGCCACAGGGCCAGGAGGAGCCTGGGCACCACCTCCACCACCACCTGAGATGGGCTGAGCAGGTTGCTACGGGGCTCATTGGACTGCTCGCCCAGAATGCTCCTCACAGCTCTCTCCACGACGCTGTGGACCTTAGGATCGCTGAAATCAACAAAAAGGAGAAGACAAAGCTAAACGATGTGCAATGTTCTCACATAGAACACTGTCTTAGTCTGTTTCTGCGTAGTTCCAGATGTGTAGATAAATGGATCAAGTCATATGCAGGGCAGTACATGGAACTCACATGTCAGCTGGCGAGGTGGAGTGCATGGAGCGACGGAGCTTGCAGAAAGCCTCGTGCTCTATGTTCATCATTTTTAGGCAAGTGTTTACTTCCCAGGCCTGCAGTATGAAACAGGAAGTCCCGTTAGTGTAATTTCACAACAGATCTATCCTGCTGTGCTAACTAGTTGTTGAAAGGCTAGTAAAGAGCTCACTAACTTGTAGTATGTCTCTAACTCTCATTCTCTTACCAGCCGAGCGAGGTCGTTTCCCTCCTCCAGGGTTTCCTTCCACACCCTTCAAATAAAACACAGAGCAATTCAACTTTCCTGGCTTCTGATTTTTCTGTTGTTTATTTTACCCACACCTCCTGGAGTGCTGCTGGTGGCAGGGAATGGCAGTGAAGGTGAGTGCTGACGTGGTACTCACCTCTCCCTAAGGGATTTTTTGCCCTGAGACACCAGCCAGTTGCTCATGTGCTCCGTGGTGACATGGGGCGGGACCTGGCCTTGACTCTGGAGCAGCAGATAGTGGACCATGAGCTTCTTCTGCAAGATGAGGTAAGGTGTGAGACCGTGCCACGAAATACCATATCATGTGCTTTCAGAAGGGCCTCTCGCAACATTTCACAACTGCTCATGCCTTACAATTTGCAAGTGATATTAAGAACTCTTATGACCAACTTCTCTAAACTGTCTTGAAATACAACTCTCTTTCTGTTTATGTTTTTGTGGGATGAATCTTACCTGTTTATTGTAATATGTTTCCTCCCAGCAGGCCTGCAGAGTCTGAAAATAAAGGCTGCTTCTACAGAATTCCTTTGAAGATAATGAAAATAATTATGCTTTGTTATTCACAGGCATTTACAGTATGCTAAAATGCATTTCTCCTAAGATTACCTTTGTGGGACCATAAGTGAACTCCGGAATGCACAAAACCCTATCCATGGTAAGATGGGGAAGAAATGCAGCGCTATAGATATACGGGATGCTCTAGAGATAACAGGAATGACTTAAAGTCGCGAATGATCAATGACTGTGGAGTCGTCCAATATGCTGCACTTAGAATTGAGTTGTAGGCGATGTTTGGCGCAAATAGAATGTTTACATTCTATTGCCATGGAGAAATGGAATGTGTAGAACCTGTATAAATGGGTATGCTTCTATGTCTTTATTTCGTGAAAGATTAAGCTCTTTGTTGTGTCATAATGTGTATATGAGGATGTAGGAGCCCGTCCCGATTCATGACGCGATTATCCAGGTGCATGTTGCTTAGACCTACTAATCCAACCTTGGTTTACAAGTTAAATACATTGTTTATATATGCCTATACAAATCTATCGACCACTTCCATTTAAAGCAATGATTGTCAATTGAAAATGTGGTTGTTGTGTTTTATCCTGTTGTGCGCCTTGAGTGTCAGTCCCCTTAAGCACATTATTCCAATATTTCCGAGCTCTGAATTGACACAATGAACACTTTCGCAAAGATATTCGGTTCAAAATAAGAGTATGAATGACAATAAACGTATGACTTGGATTGTATGCATAACAGTGTAGTAAACAATATCGCTCCGCGTGGGAACTTTTGGCGTTGGGAAAGTATCCCTTATAAGTCTCCATGGCACGTATCACTTCGTTGTCTTGTTGGTAATAGTAAAAATGCATGACAGTCCGCATTGTAATGGTCTAACAGGTGTTTTCATTTTGCTTCTCACATTAAACAGACATTTGAGAACGGAATTGCTTACAGTTGTACCTATGATGCACAGACACACTAAAGCTGTACAGTGTAGTTTGAATAGTCAGACACTGAAAGAGCATTTTATTCCAAGTGTGTTTGTGTTTGAATAAAGACCCAAAGAATGAAATCAATGTGTGGATGTTGATTGGACAATGTATATGTGCTTTGCAGAAGCCATTTTTTTAAATTCCCTGTAGGGTGTATTTTACTGGAGTATGATCAGATTGCTTTGTTTAAGCCAGAATGAAGACTTGGTCTGAGAAACTATGCCGATTATAGCATGATAGCTATTTATTTTTAAATAAGGCAATGTATATATGACCCCCTTTCAAATAGTCGCTCATTTATCACTTTCTTGCAGATATACAGTGCCTTCAGAAAGTGTTCATACCCCTTAACTAATTCCTCATTTTGTTTTCTTACAGCCTGAATTCCAAATGGATTAAATTATAGTTTTTTTATCATCTCACCCAGCTACAGACAATACCCCATAATGACAAAGTGAAAACATGGTTTTTAATTTTGTCTCAAATGTATTGAAAATGAAATACAGAAATATCTCATTTACATACGTATTCACAATACATGTTAGAATCACCTTTGGCAGCGATTAAAGCTGTGAGTCTTTCTGGGTAAGTCTCCAAAAGTTTTGCACCCCTGGATTGTACAATATTTGCAATATCACAATATATACAGTACCAGTCAAACGTCTGGACACACCTACTCATTTAAGGGTTTTTCTTTATTTTTTAAAATGTTTTACTTTTTAGAATAATAGTGAACACATCAAAACTATGAAATAGCACAATTGGAATCATGTAGTAAGAAAAAAAAGTGTTAAACAAATCAAAATATATTTTATATTTGAGATTCTTCGAAGTAGCTATCCTTTCCCTTGATGACCGCTTTGCACACTCTTGGCCTTTTCATGAGGTAGTCACCTGGAATGCATTTATTTTTACAATTTTTTACATTTTAGAATAATAGTGAAGACATCAAAACTATGAAATAGCACAATTGGACTTAACAGGTGTACCTTCTTAAAAGTTAATTTGTGTAATTTCTTTCCTTAAAGCGTTTGAGCCAATAGGTTGTGTTGTGACAAGGTAGGGATGGTTTACAGAAGATAGCCCTTTTTGGTAAAAGACCAAGTCCATTTTATGCCAAGAACAGCTCAAATAAGCATAGAGAAACAACAGTCCATCCTTACTTAAGACATGAAGGTCAGTCAATACGGAAAATTTCAAGAACTTTGAAAGTTTCTTCTAGTGCAGTCGCAAAAACCATGAAGTGCTATGATGAAACTGGCTCTCATGAGGACTGCCACAGGAAAGGAAAACCCAGAGTTACCTCTGCTGCAGAGGATAAGTTCAGTAGAGTTAACTGCACCTCAGATTGGAGCCCAAATAAATGCTTCACTGTCATGTTCTGACCTTTATTTTCCTTTGTTTTGTCTTTAGTTAGTATGGTCGGGCGTGAGTTGGGGTGGGGAGTTCTATGTTGTCTGTTTCTATGTGGGGTTTTCTAGTTTGGCCTGACATGGTTCTCAATCAGAGGCAGGTGTTTTGTGTTGTCTCTGATTGGGAACCATATTTAGTTAGTCTGTTTTGTATTGTGGGTTATTGTCTATGTCATTACGTAAGTTGCCTGTGTCTGCACTTGTCGTAGTATAGCTTCACGTTCGTTTGTTAGTTTGGCAAGTGTTCTTCGTTTCGTCTTCGTTAAATAAATTCAAGTATGTATTCAAACCACGCTTCGTTTTGGTCAGATCCTTGCTCCTCCTCAGATGAGGAGGATTACCACGTTCGTGACATTCACAGAGTTCAAGAAACACACACATCTCAACATGCACTGTCCAGAGGAGACTGCGTGAATCAGGCCTTCATGGTCAAATTGCTCCATTGAAACCACTACTAAAGGGCGGACACCAATAATAAGAAGAGACTTGCTTGGGCCAAGAAACACGAGCAATGGACCTTAGACTGGTTGAAATCTGTCCTTTGGTCTGATGAGTCCAAATTTGAGATTTTTGCCTTTCAATGTGTGTGTAAAGAATCCAGGGTGTTTAGTATGGTCTAAGCTTCATTATAAAACTATTTGTTGAATGGTTTAAAATCCGTCAGAAGCTGCTTTCAATTCATGGTGGCTCTGAATAAGTCTTGACTGAGACAGAGCTTGTTTTGTGACATTTCCGGTCACAACTTGCAGACTTGTTTACGTGCTGCTGTGCGTTTTGTTGCTAACCTTACTTTGCTACCTGACAACTTTACGGTTTTTACTTTTTAATTTACGTTTATATTTTTTGTTTTTCCCTCACTCAACTTTTTTTCTTTCAACTTTTTCACTCCGGACGCTTTATCTGGACATGGTTCGTCAAGACCTCCAACAGCCGAAGCTAAGTAGTAACATTAACATGATGCCTTCTAATTGCAGTCACTGTACTCATAATATACAGGAGAACGATCGCCTTACGGCGAGGATAGCTGTGCTGCAAGCCCAGCTTCAGACGCAATCGTTAGGCAAGGGTAATTTCAGTGTAGGAAAGGATGAAACAGCGTCTGTGCCACCAGTAAGTACAGATAGTACTAGAAATCCCCTCGCACGGTCCCCGCAGCCGGACAACTTTCTCATGGCTTCTGGAGGGAAATGTACAGCATTTCCCAAAATGCTCAACCGGTGTCGCTCATTCAGCCGACAGAAACTTTGAACCGGTTCTCCCCACTAAGCAGCGAGTAGGAGTCTGAGGCCGAGCCTTCTCTGGTCTCTACTCCTCCCGTTACGGGGTCTGAGACGCCGAAGGTTCCCAGCATTAGCTCTGACAAATTGAAAACCCTAATCATTGGCGACTCCATTACCCGTAGTATTAGACTTAAAACAAATCATCCAGCGATCATACACTGTTTACCAGGGGGCAGGGCTACCGACGTTAAGGCTAATCGGACCACCATTTTATTATGTTTGCAATCGCAACAAATAATCTGCTCAGACCCCAACCAAGGAGCATCAAAAGTCATGCTATAAATTCTCAGACAACCCAAATATTCCTTGATGCCCTTCCAGACTCCCTCTGCCTACCCAAGGACGTCAGAGGACAAAAATCAGTTAACCACCTAACTGAGGAACTCAATTTAACCTTGCGCAATACCCTAGATGCAGTTGCACCCCTAAAAACTACAAACATTTGTCATAAGAAACTAGCTCCCTGGTATACAGAAAATACCCGAGCTCTGAAGCAAGCTTCCAGAAAATTGGAACGGAAATGGCGCCACACCAAACTGGAAGTCTTCCGACTAGCTTGGAAAGAGAGTACCGTGCAGTATCGAAGAGCTGCTCGGTCATCCTATTTTTCCAAACTAATTGAGGAAAATAAGAACAATCCAACATTTATTTTTGATACTGTCGCAAAGCTAACTAAAAAGCAGCATTCTCCAAGAGAGGATGGCTTTCACTTCAGCAGTAATAAATTCATGAACTTCTTTGAGGAAAAGATCATGATCATTAGAAAGCAAATTATGGACTCCTCTTTAAATCTGCGTATTCCTCCAAAGCTCAGTTGTCCTGAGTCTGCACAACTCTGCCAGGACCTAGGAACAAGGGAGACACTCAATTGTTGTAGAACTATATCTCTTGACACAATGATGAAAATAATCATGGCCTCTAAACCCTCAAGCTGCATACTGGACCCTATTCCAACTAAACTTTTTTTATTTTTTTATTTAACCTTTATTTAACCAGGAAGGGCTCATTGAGATTTCAAATCTCCTTTTCAAGAGCGTCCTGGCCAAGATAGGCAGCACCAAGTCATTACAAAAATTACAGACAGACAACATGAAAAACTACAAGTAATCTCGTAAAAACCATTGAATTCACAAGAGTATAACAAAATCAAAAACAGCAAATTAAAAACATTGACAGGTCAGGGAATCAGCCTCAAAAACCTTCATCAGTGATTTAAAAACACCAATCGGGACAAGTTCTTCCAGTTTAAAATTATTTTGTAAGGTGTTCCAAGACGATGGCGCAAAGTACATAGAAGCCCTTTTACCAAATTCAGTTCGGACATTTGGAACAGTTAGCAGGATAAAGTCCAGCGAACGAAGAGAGTACCCACCACATTTCTGAACAAACTGAACAAACTACTGTAAGAGCTGCTTCCTGTGCTTGGCCCTCCTATGTTGAACATAATAAACGGCTCTCTATCCACCGGATGTGTACCAAACTCACTAAAAGTGGCAGTAATAAAGCCTCTCTTGAAAAAGCCAAACATTGACCCAGAAAATATAAAAAACTATCGGCCTATATCGAGTCTCCCATTCCCCTCAAAAATGTTAGAAAAAGCTGTTGCGCAGCAACTCACTGCCTTCCTGAAGACAAACAATGTATACAAAGTGCTTCAGTCTGGTTTTAGACCCCATCATAGCACTGAGACTGCACTTGTAAATTACCTTTTAATGGCGTCAGACCGAGGCTCTGCATCTGTCCTCGTGCTCCTAGACCTTAGTGCTGCTTTTGATACCATCGATCGCAACATTCTTTAGGAGAGATTGGAAACCCAAATTGGTCTACACGTACAAGTTCTGGCCTGGTTTAGATCTTATCTGTCGGGAAGATATCAGTTTGTCTCTGTGAATGGTTGGTCCTCTGACAAATCAACTGTAAATTGCATGTGGTTCCTCAAGGTTCCATTTTAGGACCACTATTGTTTTCACTATATATTTTACCTCTTGGGGATGTCATTCGAAAACATAATGTTAACTTTCACTGCTATGCGGATGACACACAGCTGTACATTTCAATGAAACATTGTGAAGTCCCAAAATTGCCCTCACTGGAAGGCTGTGTTTCAGACATAAGGAAGTGGATGGCTGCAAACTTTCTACTTTTAAACTCGGACAAAACAGAGATGTTTGTTCTAGGTCCTAAGAAACAAAGAGATCTTCTGTTGAATCTGACAATTAGTCTTGATGGTTGTACAGTCGTCTCAAATAAAACTGTGAAGGACCTCGGCATTACTCTGGATCCTGATCTCTCTTTTGACGAACATATCAAGATTGTTTCAAGGACAGCTTTTTTCCATCTGCGTAACATTGCAAAGATCAGACATTTTCTGTCCAAAATTGATGCAGAAAAATGTATCCATGCTTTTGTTACTTCTAGGTTAGACTACTGCAATGCTCTACTTTCCGGCTACCCGGATAAAGCACTAAATAAACTCCAGTTAGTGCTAAATACGGCTGCTAGAATCCTGACTAGAACCAAAAATGTGATCATATTACTCCAGTGCTAGCCTCCCTACACTGGCTTTCTGTTAAGGCAAGGGCTGATTTCAAGGTTTTACTGCTAACTTACAAAGCATTACATGGGCTTGCTCCTACCTATCGTTCCGATTTGGTCCTGCCGTACATACCTACACGTACGCTACGGTCACAAGACTCAGGCCTCCTAATTGTCCCTAGAATTTCTAAGCGAAACAGCTGGAGGCAGGGCTTTCTCCTATAGAGCTCCATTTTTATGGAATGGTCTGCCTACTCATGTGAGAGACGTAGACTCGGTCTCAACCTTTAAGACTTTATTGAAGACTCATGTCTTCAGTAGGTCCTATGATTGAGTGTAGTCTGGCCCAGGAGTGTGAAGGTGAACGGAAAGGCTCTGGAGCAACGAACCGCCCTTGCTGTCTCTGCCTAGCCGGTTCCCCTCTCTCCACTGTGATTCTCTGCCTCTAACCCTATTACAGGGTCCGAGTCACTGGCTTACTGGTGCTCTTCCATGCCGTCCCTAGGATGGGTGCGTCACTTAAGTGGGTTGAGTCACTGACGTGGTCTTCCTGTCTGGGTTGGCGCCCACCCTTGGGTTGTGCCGTGGCGGAGATCTTTGTGGACTATACTCGGCCTTGTCTCAGGATGGTAAGTTTGGTGGTTGAAGATGTCCCTCTAGTGGTGTGGGGGCTGTGCTTTGGCAAAGTGGGTGGGGTTATATCCTGCCTGTTTGGCCCTGTCCGGGGTATCATCGGATGGGGCCACAGTATCTCCTGACCCCTCCTGTCTCAGCCTCCAGTATTTATGCTGCAGTAGTTTATGTGTTGGGGGGCTAGGGTCAGTCTGTTATATCTGGAGTATTTCTCCAGTGTCCTGTGTGAATTTAAGTATGCTCTCTCTAAATCTTTCTTTCTTTCTCTCGGGGGACCTGAGCCCTAGGACCATGCCCCAGGACTACCTGGCATGGTGACTCCTTGCTGTCTCCAGTCCACCTGGCTGTGCTGCTGCTCCAGTTTCAACTGTTCTGCCTGCGGCTATGGAACCCTGACCTGTTCACTGGACGTGCTACCTGTCCCAGACCTGCTGTTTTCAACTCTCTAGAGACAGCAGGAGCGGTAGAGATACTCTCAATGATCGGCTATGAAAAGCCAACTGACATTTACTCCTGAGGTGCTGACCTGTTGCACCCTCGACAACTACTGTGATTATTATTATTTGACCATGCTGGTCATTTATGAACATTTGAACATCTTGGCCATGTTCTGTTATAATCTCCACCCGGCACAGCCAGAAGAGGACTGGCCACCCCTCATAGCCTGGTTCCTCTCTATGTTTCTTCCTAGGTTTTGGCCTTTCTAGGGAGTTTTTCCTAGCCACCGTGCTTCTACACCTGCATTGTTTGCTGTTTGGGGTTTTAGGCTGGGTTTCTGTACAGCACTTTGAGATATCAGCTGATGTAGGAAGGGCTATATAAATACATTTGATTTGATATGATGTTGCCAAGGAAAGTGAAAAGGACTGAGGGAAAGTAAAATGGTAAATACATGGAAAGGAACATGGAAGAACCTCAAAGATTGTTTATGTATATGTCTTAATTAATCTAAATGGTAATTTCTACATACTTTAGCATTAGCAGTCCATCAGGCCAATAGATGGCGCTGTTGTACTGTTGTAGCAGGAGAAACAGCAAGTTCTGGCCAAGCGCTCACCATTCTGCAGAATAAGGATCAGAGCTTTACAGAGGTAAACTGTGTCTGTTCTTTTTACTATTACAGGTATGTAACAGAACTTCTAAACGTTCAAATATATACACAATATGTAATAACATGCTATTTAACAACTTTGTCAAGATATTATCACGTTAGGAAAGGTTTTGTTTTGATTTTGTGTCGAACTGAGTTAGAGAAGAACGTGAATTACATTGAGTGAGAGAATATGTTAGCTTGATGCTAGCTGAGGTAAAAAACGATTTACGAGTCACAGGGACTATGTTTACTGAGTAGCTTACTTGTACTGGATTTTGTCTAGGAGATTTTTTATAAAGAATCCATTTGTTAGGGATTTCTGAGTTGGTTTTACATGTTATTGGTTTTGTGTAAAATTGTGCTCACTAGCTGGTAAACTGGCCGAGCACGCTCAGTCTGGTGGACTTTTAGTGCATACAGTGAGAGAGAGACGAATTTCTGGAGGTGCAAATATCTTAAAGCTGAATGTATTGTTGTCCGTTTTCTATAGAGGTAGCGGTATATAGAAAAACATTCAGTTATGTTTTCATATATAGGTGTTTCTATTGTATGAATGTGAAATACATTGTGGTTTTCATGTGAAACCATACACTAAGACAGGGTTATTTGTGGAACATTTTTGAATTTGGCTTTAGGTAAAGTGCATTCATGTTGTGTGATTTAAAGTGTGCACTTGTTTGATGTGAATATTTTCAAAGTTCTAAAAAGAAAATAGACAATTGAACAACAGAAAAAAAACATTCTTCAGAATAAAGAAAGCGCCAGAACTTTGCAGACGTAAACTTGTGTCCGTTCTTTTTACTATTGCAGGCCACCTCAGCTACACATGCACTCTGTCTGCACATGCATGCACATACACACGGACAAACACACACTAATGTTCTCTCTCTTGTGTTTGTCAGCAGTTCATGGTGGCCCTGTCATTTGCCTCCTTCACCAAAGCTCTGTCAGGGACCTACATGAAGAGTGCCATCACTCAGAGATCACTTTGACCTGTCCAGCTCTCTCATCGGACTCATAGACGGCAGCTTTGAGATGGGTATCAACAATAGCATTGAGTTGCTTGAGAATTCATGTAGTAAAAACCAGATACAGACTACAGTATGATCCATTTTTTTTTGTGGTTCAATCAGAGTCTGCTCACAATACTGTCCAGTTTTATAGTTGTTCCTATTAATTGATTGACTGGTGTTTGTCCATGACTCTACTGTCAAACATCTAACATTGTTTTAAGTGATGCTATGTTGTTGCAGCCTAGTATCCAAACTGATATGCCATTTTTAGTTAACAAAAAAACAGTGTTTATAATTTGCGATTCCTGGCTACTGTAGTGTTGTGGTTTCTTGCAGGTAACCTGCTGTTCCTGGCTGTGGTCAGCCATTTTGGGGCGAAGCTGCACCGGCCCAGGCTCATTGCTATGGGCTGTTTCCTCATGGCTGTAGGATCCTTCCTCACAGGCCTGCCACACTTCTTCATGGGACGGTAAAACAACTGAAATACTGGTTAAACTTGTACTTGTAGAGATATTCCAATGCGGAGGATAGTTTCACTATAGAAATAAAGAAATGTATCCAGTTGTTGATTAATCTCAGTTAACATAGAACTAAAGTCTTGCGTAATTGGTCAGCTGCTTGATTATGTTTTGGGGTCATACATGTTAAGAGAAGGGATTAAGAGATGCTTTAACTGTGATGTGGTAAAGTTGGAGCCAGGTGCAGAGAAGAGACCGGAAGATGAAGCAGTGGTTCCAACCAGTGTCTCCGCCCCTTCAAGGGCCCACTTAACTGCCAAGAGCTCCCGGTTGCCTACATCGTAGTTGCCTTCCGCTGGTCGAGAACCGCTTGGAGAGAAAGGCGCATGGGTGCAGTTTCTTGTCCTCCTCGTTCCGCTGTGAAAGGACTGCCCCAGCTCCAGTGTCCGAGGCGCCCACCTCTACCACAAAGGGGCGTGTAGGATCAGGATGAACGAGGATGGGTCCGGAGGTGAAACGTCCCTTGAGCTCTATGAATGCCCTGTCAGCCTCGGGATTCCAGCAAAAACCTGCTTGAGTGAGGTGGGACAGGGCTGTATGTGTTCCGGAAGGGTTTTTGGAGAAGATCAGGATGTCGTCGAGGTAAACAAAGACGAACCGATTCAACAAATCCCTAAGAGTGTCATTGATCAATGCTTGAAAGACTGCCGGTGAGTTCGATATTCCGAAGGTCATGACTAAATACTCAGTGACAACTAGGGTGTTAAAGGCAGTTTTCCACTCATCTCCCTCCCTGATTCTCACCAGATTTTAAGTGTTGCGGAGGTCCAGTTTGGTGAAGAATTGGCCTCCTAAGGCCAACTCCAAGGCGGCGGACATCGGGTAGGGGGTAACGATTCTTGATCCTAATCCTTTTCAGCCTTCTGTAATCGATGCAAGGACTGAAGTTTGGGTCAAAGACAGAGAGACAAGGGATGTGTTTAGACAGGCAACCCAATTATGATATTTTTTCCACTAATTGGTCTTTTGACCAATCACATGAGATATTTTCGCATCAGCTCTTTTTCAGAGCATATCTGATTGCTCAAAAGACCAGTCCAGGTCCCCTGGTGTACGATGGCAGCCTGTTGTCAGAGTGTAACAGAGACTGCTCCTGCTTTGCTGGGGAGTGGGACCCTGTGTGTTCAGACAACGGCATCACCTACACCTCCCCCTGCCTCGCAGGCTGCTCCAGCTTTACAGGTTACGGCAAGAACACGGTACCAATACTATTAATGTACTGAGTGTTCAACACCTTCACAGGGATGCTGGCCCATGTTGACTCCAATGCTTCCCACAGTTGTGTCAAGTTGGCTTTATGTCTTTTGAGTGGTGGACCATTCTTGATACACACTTGAAACTGTTGAGTGTAAAAACCCCAGCAGCGTTGCAGTTCTTGACACAAACTGGTACCCCTGGCACCTACTACCATGCCCCGTTGAAAGACACGTATATATGTTGTCTTGCCCATTCACCCTCTGAATGGCACACGTACACAATCCTTGTCTCAATTGTCTCAAGCCTTACAATATTTTGTAAAACCTGTCTCCTCCTCTTTATCTATACTGATTTAAGTGGATTTAACTAGTGACATCCATAAGGGATTATGGCTTTAACCTGGATTCACCTGGTCAGCATATGTCATGGAAAGAGCAGGTGTTCTTAATAGTTTATACACTCAGTGTAACTCATTGGCACTGAAATAAGTTATTTTCAACCATTAACTGGGGCCTTGTTGAGGCCTTATCTAAGTAAGTAAATGCTGATTGACAGTAAAGTATTATTTTGATGTATGTAAAAAAGATGGTATGCAATTCCTATGTAGAGAAGGTTCTCTCTGGTAGTTGTTCAATATGACTTCAACTTGTACAGGGCACTCTTGTAAAATAGATGTTTAATCTCAATGTGACTCCCTGTTTAAATAAAAGTTAAATCAAATTTTAAAAAACATCAACACAAACACAGGATATGGGGTACACATGGTATCACATCATTACATACTAGGCCCTACTGCACCTGCATTCCAGCACCATTCCAGCATCTGGAATTGACTCAACATGTTTGAGGTGGGGGATCAATACATGTGGGGGAAGAGGTGGCTGTCGAATGTATGATTCTGATATGTACAGTTAAGTTCATTGTGTGTGGGGGGGGCGTCCATGTTTGTGTCCGTACTCTGAGGTGTGTTTGAATATGAATGAGCAGCAGTGTTGTGATGTGTCCTATCCCGTCCTTGCAGAGTGATCTTCCTTGGCCTCATCACATGTCTCAGTGACTCCTCCTTAGGAGGGAGGGGGACACCACCACGGTACAGCCCCCACACTCATCGCTAGAGATCGAACTTCAGACTCCCTCCAAAACCACTGAACCCCAGAACACACCGAAAGAGATTACGGTGCACACCCTTAGAGGGAGCCGAAACAGGATAACTCCCTCCAAACTCACAAAGACACAGAGGAGGAGGAACTATCCAACACCCAGGGAGAGAGAACGAGTGACCTCAGTCAAACACAGTCAGAAAGAGGAGGTGGAAGAGGCGTTAGATAGAGGAGGAGGTTACCCCAGAAGCAATTCCTCCTGTTCATGTGAGCAAGAAAGAGCAGAAGGCTTCTGATCAGCCAAATGGCAGGCAGAGGGAGAGGTCATAGTGATTCACACCCACAGAGAGAAAGACAACCCACACAACCTCTTGGTTGAGATGAACCACACAGGTAGAGGCAGAGGGCCTTCAGGGCTAGCCAGTCAGCCTGCCTGCTCTGATTGTAACGGCGTTCCTCTCTCTCTTCATAAGAAGAGGAGGAGTAGTGATCGAACCAAGGCGCAGCGGGTTGTGAATACATGATGAATTTTATTTACAAGACAAAACGAAACAAACTATACTTGAATAAACTAATAAAATAACAAAACGAAAGTAGACAGACTTAGTACGACGAACTGACATAACACACGCAGAACGAACGAACAAGTACTTACTACAAAAACGCACGAACAAACCGAAACAATCCCGTATGGTGTAACATCGACACAGACACAGGAGACAACCACCCACAAACAAACATTGTGAACAGCCTACCTAAATATGACTCTCAATCAGAGGAAACGTCAAACACCTGCCTCTAATTGAGAGCCATACCAGGCAACCCAAAACCAACATAGAAACAGACAACATAGAATGCCCACCCAAACTCACGTCCTGACCAACTAACACATAAAACTAACAGAAAACAGGTCAGGAACGTGACACTGATCCTCAAGTCAATTGTATTTAAATTCATGTTCATTAAAGATTTTTATTCAAGAATTTAAAAGTCCCATTTACTTAATGATCATTTTTCACTGTCTTCAACCCTCAAGAACCAGCGTGAGTCTGGGTCGCCCTTTTACTGGGCAAACACAACTTGCATTTCGTCATTGACTAGGCCGAAACGTTAATCGTTTAACCTTGCTTGAATAAAACAATGCATTTTTTATAGTGAGGAAGCGTTGCGCTTTTTCCTTTTCTATGATGTTTCAAGTTTTTGGTTGCACCTCAACTCAAATTGGTTGAGCGCCCTTTGTTTTTTTGATGTCAAATAATACATTTTTTTAAATTTAAGTAAATTATTAAAAGCATTCAAATTGGGATGTTTCCCAGGTATTTACACAACCTACTCCACACTTGCAAAGTGAAAGTTTATAGAAAAGTTCTGAAATTAAGTAGTAACCAGAAGAAAAGCAGAATTGAGTCCAATTTATAATGCAAATAATTTAATGGTCTATGGTTCAATCCCATTTCTGAATGTCTGATGAATAATTAATATTGTTCCTCCTCTTCCTTGTGGCAGGCGCAGCAGCACACTGCCCTCCAAAGCCTGCAAAAAAATCGCCGGACTGCCCCTTTCCTAGCTCTGCATGGAACATCCAGTGTCACGTCCTTGGTGACGTGTTGGGTGACATCCGGAATGACCACAGCAACATCCTCTGGAAAGGGAAAAAAGAGGAACAGAATGTAAACAAATGCAAACCGTAGGTTCTAAACACTGGCCAGTTGAAAGGTTCTACTAAGATGCCATGACAAACGGCACCTGTCAGAGTGCTCTCTAAGTGTTACTCACCTGCTTGGATGTCAGCTGGCTGAGTGGCGAAGACGGCCATCGTGAGAGTCCTTTCTTCAGGTGTGACGTCCACAACCTCCAAGAGGGAAGAGATGGGCTCTGCCTCTGTGTAAGTGGTGATGTCTTTAACCTCCAGGTGGGAAGAAGCCTGGTCTTCCTCTGTATTAGGGGTGATGTCCACAACCTCCAAGAGGGAAGATGCCGGGTCTGCCTCTATGTTAGGGGTGGTGTCCACAACCTCCAGGTGGGAAGAAGCCTGGTCTTCCTCTGTATTAGGGGTGATGTCCACAACCTCCAGGTGGGAAGAAGCCTGGTCTGCCTCTGTGTTAGGGGTGATGTCTTTAACCTCCAGGTGGGAAGGTTGACCCTATCCCCTCCTCTCTTCTCCAGACCATTTCCGGAGACCTTCTCCCTTACCTCACCTCGCTCATCAACTCATCCTTGACCGCTGGCTACGTCCCTTCCGTCTTCAAGAGAGCGAGAGTTGCACCCCTTCTGAAAAAACCTACACTCGATCCCTCCGATGTCAACAACTACAGACCAGTATCCCTTCTTTCTTTTCTCTCCAAAACTCTTGAACGTGCCGTCCTTGGCCAGCTCTCCTGCTATCTCTCTCAGAATGACCTTCTTGATCCAAATCAGTCAGGTTTCAAGACTAGTCATTCAACTGAGACTGCTCTTCTCTGTGTCACGGAGGCGCTCCGCACTGCTAAAGCTAACTCTCTCTCCTCTGCTCTCATCCTTCTAGACCTATCGGCTGCCTTTGATACTGTGAACCATCAGATCCTCCTCTCCACCCTCTCCGAGCTGGGCATCTCCGGCGCGGCCCACGCTTGGATTGCGTCCTACCTGACAGGTCGCTCCTACCAGGTGGCGTGGCGAGAATCTGTCTCCGCACCACGTGCTCTCACCACTGGTGTCCCCCAGGGCTCTGTTCTAGGCCCTCTCCTATTCTCGCTATACACCAAGTCACTTGGCTCTGTCATATCCTCACATGGTCTCTCCTATCATTGCTATGCAGACGACACACAATTAATCTTCTCCTTTCCCCCCTCTGATAACCAGGTGGTGAATCGCATCTCTGCATGTCTGGCAGACATATCAGTGTGGATGACGGATCACCACCTCAAGCTGAACCTCGGCAAGACGGAGCTGCTCTTCCTCCCGGGGAAGGACTGCCCGTTCCATGATCTCGCCATCACGGTTGACAACTCCATTGTGTCCTCCTCCCAGAGTGCTAAGAACCTTGGCGTGATCCTGGACAACACCCTGTCGTTCTCAACTAACATCAAGGCGGTGACCCGTTCCTGTAGGTTCATGCTCTACAACATTCGCAGAGTACGACCCTGCCTCACGCAGGAAGCGGCGCAGGTCCTAATCCAGGCACTTGTCATCTCCCGTCTGGATTACTGCAACTCGCTGTTGGCTGGGCTCCCTGCCTGTGCCATTAAACCCCTACAACTCATCCAGAACGCCGCAGCCCGTCTGGTGTTCAACTTTCCCAAGTTCTCTCACGTCACCCCGCTCCTCCGCTCTCTCCACTGGCTTCCAGTTGAAGCTCGCATCCGCTACAAGACCATGGTGCTTGCCTACGGAGCTGTGAGGGGAACGGCACCTCCGTACCTTCAGGCTCTGATCAGGCCCTACACCCAAACAAGGGCACTGCGTTCATCCACCTCTGGCCTGCTCGCCTCCCTACCTCTGAGGAAGTACAGTTCCCGCTCAGCCCAGTCAAAACTGTTCGCTGCTCTGGCACCCCAATGGTGGAACAAACTCCCTCACGACGCCAGGTCAGCGGAGTCAATCACCACCTTCCGGAGACACCTGAAACCCCACCTCTTTAAGGAATACCTAGGATAGGATAAAGTAATCCTTCTAACCCCCCCCCCCCCCCTTAAAAGAGTTAGATGCACTATTGTAAAGTGGTTGTTCCACTGGATATCATAAGGTGAATGCACCAATTTGTAAGTCGCTCTGGATAAGAGCGTCTGCTAAATGACTTAAATGTAATGTAAATGGAAGATGCCGGGTCTGCTTCTATGTTAGGGGTGGTGTCCACAACCTCCAGGTGGGAAGAAGCCTGGTCTGCCTCTATGTTAGGGGTGATGTCCACAACCTCCAGGTGGGAAGAAGCCTGGTCTGCCTCTATGTTAGGGGTGATGTCCACAACCTCCAGGTGGGAAGAAGCCTGGTCTGCCTCTGTGTTAGGGGTGATGTCTTTAACCTCCAGGTGGGAAGAAGCCTGGTCTGCCTCTGTGTTAGGGGTGATGTCCACAACCTCCAGGTGGGAAGAAGCCTGGTCTGCTTCTATGTTAGGGGTAATGTCTACAACCTCCAGGTGGGAGGAAGCCGGGTCTGCGTCTGTTATGGGTGACGACAACAATCCTGATGAGCTCTACTACTACAAGGCACCAAGATGTCATCACAACAGGCATCTGTCAGAATGCTCTCTATCATTGCTACTCACCTGCTTGGATGTCAGCTGGTAGTGTGGTGGAGACGGCCACCGCGAGGACAGGGGGGACTGGTAGGGTGGCTGCAGGGGGCTGGAAGCAGCTCTGCACCTCGTCCGTCACAAAGGCACAGACAGAGCTCATATAAAAAGTGCTCTGGAGGTCATCCGTGGAGAAGGACTGACTGATTCTCCCGAGGATTGACCGCACAGAGTCAAAAGCAGCAGCCCGGGAGAAAGGGATGTGAGGGGAAGGGTCCTTTAACATGCAGGAGAGCTTCTCTACTACAGCCGCCACCATGCCCACGGCCATCCCGCTTATAAGGATTGGGTGCTCTGAATGGCCTTCCTCTGGCTGAAGCCACAGGGCCAGGAGGAGCCTGGGCACCACCTCCACCACCACCTGAGATGGGCTGAGCAGGTTGCTACGGGGCTCATTGGACTGCTCACCCAGAATGCTCCTCACAGCTCTCTCCATGATGCTGTGGACCTTAGGATCGCTGAAATCAACAAAAAGGAGAAGACAAAGCTAAACGATGTGCAATGTTCTCACATAGAACACTGTCTTAGTCTTTTTCTGCGTAGTTCCAGATGTGTAGATAAATGGATCAAGTCATATGGAGGGCAGTACATGGAACTCACATGTCAGCTGGCGAGTTGGAGTGCATGGAGCGACGGAGCTTGCAGAAAGCCTCGTGCTCTATGTTCATAATTTTTAGGCAAGCGTTTACTTCCCAGGCCTGCAGTATGAAACAGGAAGTCCCATTAGTGTAATTTCACAACAGATCTATCCTGCTGTGCTAACTAGTTGTTGAAAGGCTAGTAAAGAGCTCACTAACTTGTAGTATGTCTAACTCTCATTCTCTTACCAGCCGAGCGAGGTCGTTTCCCTCCTCCAGGGTTTCCTTCCACACCCTTCAAATAAAACACAGAGCAATTCAACTTTCCTGGCTTCTGATTTTTCTGTTGTTTATTTTACCCACACCTCCTGGAGTGCTGCTGGTGGCAGGGAATGGCAGTGAAGGTGAGTGCTGACGTGGTACTCACCTCTCCCTAAGGGATTTTTTGCCCTGAGACACCAGCCAGTTGCTCATGTGCTCCGTGGTGACATGGGGCGGGACCTGGCCTTGACTCTGGAGCAGCAGATAGTGGACCATGAGCTTCTTCTGCAAGATGAGGTAAGGTGTGAGACCGTGCCACGAAATACCATATCATGTGCTTTCAGAAGGGCCTCTCGCAACATTTCACAACTGCTCATGCCTTACAATTTGCAAGTGATATTAAGAACTCTTATGACCAACTTCTCTAAACTGTCTTGAAATACAACTCTCGTTCTGTTTATGTTTTTGTGGGATGAATCTTACCTGTTTATTGTAATATGTTTCCTCCCAGCAGGCCTGCAGAGTCTGAAAATAAAGGCTGCTTCTACAGAATTCCTTTGAAGATAATGAAAATAATTATGCTTTGTTATTCACAGGCATTTACAGTATGCTAAAATGCATTTCTCCTAAGATTACCTTTGTGGGACCATAAGTGAACTCCGGAATGCACAAAACCCTATCCATGGTAAGATGGGGAAGAAATGCAGCGCTATAGATATACGGGATGCTCTAGAGATAACAGGAATGACTTAAAGTCGCGAATGATCAATGACTGGAGTCGTCCAATATGCTGCACTTAGAATTGAGTTGTATGCGATGTTTGGCGCAAATAGAATGTTTACATTCTATTGCCATGGAGAAATGGAATGTGTAGAACCTGTATAATTGGGTATGCTTCTATGTCTTTATTTCGTGAAAGATTAAGCTCTTTGTTGTGTCATAATGTGATATATGAGGATGTAGGAGCCCGTCCCGATTCATGACGCGATTATCCAGGTGCATGTTGCTGAGACCTACTAATCCAACCTTGGTTTACAAGTTAAATACATTGTTTATATATGCCTATACAAATCTATCGACCACTTCCATTTAAAGCAATGATTGTCAATTGAAAATGTGGTTGTTGTGTTTTATCCTGTTGTGCGCCTTGAGTGTCAGTCCCCTTAAGCACATTATTCCAATATTTCCGAGCTCTGAATTGACACAATGAACACTTTTGCAAAGATATTCGGTTCAAAATAAGAGTATGAATGACAATAAACGTATGACTTGGATTGTATGCATAACAGTGTAGTAAACAATATCGCTCCGCGTGGGAACTTTTGGCGTTGGGAAAGTATCCGTTATATGTCTCCATGGCACGTATCACTTCGTTGTCTTGTTGGTAATAGTAAAAATGCATGACAGTCCGCATTGTAATGGTCTAACAGGTGTTTTCATTTTGCTTCTCACATTAAACAGACATTTGAGAACGGAATTGCTTACAGTTGTACCTATGATGCACAGACACACTAAAGCTGTACAGTGTAGTTTGAATAGTCAGTTTCAATTATTTGCAGATGTATTCCCTATTATTTACAAATCGAAAGATGTAACATTTGAAATGAATGTTGCAGAACAGTTTAGCATAGAGTTCCTGTGGGAGTCTTCTCCTTTAGTCTTTTTGCCTCCTAGGCCTCGTTTCTCATTACATGGGATTTCCCCAGTGCCAACTTCACTTGCGATGGCCGCTGTCTACTGTCATGTGGTGCTGAATGACAAATATCGCTATGCCGATATTGCTGCTGTCCATGGTTCTGAAATATACAATCTTGACTATTTGCATATGTACGACCGTCCAAACTTGACCCCCCCACACATACACACACATTAATGCTAATCTCTGACACACTTTTGAACATTGCACAACCTGCAACAAGACACTGAAAGAGCATTTTATTCCAAGTGTGTTTGTGTTTGAATAAAGACCCAAAGAATGAAATCAATGTGTGGATGTTGATTGGACAATGTATATGTGCTTTGCAGAAGCCATTTTTTTGAATTCCCTGTAGGGTGTATTTTACTGGAGTATGATCAGATTGCTTTGTTTAAGCCAGAATGAAGACTTGGTCTGAGAAACTATGCCGATTATAGCATGATAGCTATTTATTTTTAAATAAGGCAATGTATATATGACCCCCTTTCAAATAGTCGCTCATTTATCACTTTCTTGCAGATATACAGTGCTTTCAGAAAGTGTTCATACCCCTTAACTTATTCCTCATTTTGTTTTCTTACAGCCTGAATTTCAAATTGATTAAATTATAGTTTTTTTTATCATCTCACCCAGCTACAGACAATACCCCATAATGACAAAGTGAAAACATGGTTTTTAATTTTGTCTCAAATGTATTGAAAATGAAATACAGAAATATCTCATTTACATACGTATTCACAATACATGTTAGAATCACCTTTGGCAGCGATTAAAGCTGTGAGTCTTTCTGGGTAAGTCTCCAAAAGTTTTGCACCCCTGGATTGTACAATATTTGCAATATCACAATATATACAGTACCAGTCAAACGTCTGGACACACCTACTCATTTAAGGGTTTTTCTTTATTTTTAAAATATTTTACTTTTTAGAATAATAGTGAACACATCAAAACTATGAAATAGCACAATTGGAATCATGTAGTAAGAAAAAAAGTGTTAAACAAATCGAAATATATTTGAGATTTGAGATTTTTCGAAGTAGCTATCCTTTCCCTTGATGACCACTTTGCACACTCTTGGCATTCTCTCAAACCTTTTCATGAGGTAGTCACCTGGAATGCATTTCAATTAACAGGTGTACCTTCTTAAAAGTTCATTTGTGGAATTTCTTTCCTTCTTAAAGCGTTTGAGCCAATAGGTTGTGTTGTGACAAGGTAGGGATGGTTTACAGAAGATATCCCTATTTAGTAAAAAACCAAGTCCATATTATGCCAAGAACAGCTCAAATAAGCAAAGAGAAACAACAGTCCATCGTTACATAAGACATGAACGTCAGTCAATACGGAACATTTCAAGAACTTTGAAAGTTTCTTCTAGTGCAGTCGCAAAAACCATGAAGCGCTATGATGAAACTGGCTCTCATGAGGACTGCCACAGGAAAGGAAGACCCAGAGTTACCTCTGCTGCAGAGGATAAGTTCAGTAGAGTTAACTGCACCTCAGATTGGAGCCCAAATAAATGCTTCACAGAGTTCAAGAAACACACACATCTCAACATGCACTGTTCAGAGGAGACTGCGTGAATCAGGCCTTCATGGTCGAATTGCTCCATTGAAGCCACTACTAAAGGACGGACACCAATAATAAGAAGAGACTTGCTTGGGTCAAGAAACACGAGCAATGGACCGTTAGACTGGTGGAAATCTGTCCTTTGGTCTGATGAGTCCAAATTTGAGATTTTTGGCTTTCAATGTGTCTGTAAAGAATCCAGGGTGTTTAGTATGGTCTACGCTTCATTATAAAACTATTTGTTGAATGGTTTAAAATCTGTCAGAAGCTGCTTTCAATTCATGGTGGCTCTGAATAAGTCTTGACAGAGACAGAGCTTGTTTTGCCAAGGAAAGTGAAAAGGACTGAGGGAAAGATAAACGGAAAATACATGGAAAGGAACATGGAAGAACCTCAAAGAACATTGAATTTTCAAGATCATGTAACATCAAACATAACATCAAAATGCATCTTATATTCCTGCCCTTACAGAAAAACCACATGATTTCAACTTACATTTGATGTGAAATCATGTGAAAACATGTTTTGGATCACAACGTGATCACATTTTCACATGTGTAGTTTAATGTAATCACATGTTGCTTTACATGTTATCACATTATCTTCACATAAGATTACATGAAAACATGTTTTTGGAACCCTTCCTGTGTTCACATGTGAAATTCATGTGGGTTTTGCGTAAACGCCCTGCAGTTCCACACTCAATGATCTTAATAATGCTTTAAAATGCACATGTACGATTGTGCATGTGTAATGGGTTGAAAACAAAGTCACTAAAAACAGACACCCATTTATTATTTATACCCCCCCCACAATTTGTTTATGTATTTGTCTTAATTAATCTAAATTGTAATTTCTACATACTTTAGCGTTAGCAGTCGATCAGGCCAATAGATGGCGCTGTTGCACTGTTGTAGCAGGAGAAACAGCAAGTTCTGGCCAAGCGCTCACCATTCTGCAGAATAAGGATCAGAACTTTACAGAGGTAAACTGTGTCTGTTCTTTTTACTATTACAGGTATGTAACAGAACTTCCAAACGTTCAAATATATACACAATATGTAATGACAACCTCAGGAGGCTGAAGAAATTCGGCTTGTCACCAAAAGCACTCACAAACTTCTACCGATGCACAATCGAGAGCATCCTGTCGGGCTGTATCACCGCCTGGTACGGCAACTGCTCCGCCCACAACCGTAAGGCTCTCCAGAGGGTAGTGAGGTCTGCAGAACGCATCACCGGGGGCAAACTACCTGCCCTCCAGGACACCTACACCACCCGATGTCACAGGAAGGCCATAAAGATCATCAAGGACAACAACCACCCAAGCCACTGCCTGTTCACCCTGCTATCATCCAGAAGGCGAGGTCAGTACAGGTGCATCAAAGCAGGGACCGAGAGACTGAAAAACAGCTTCTATCTCAAGGCCATCAGACTGTTAAACAGCCACCACTAACATTTAGCGGCCGCTGCCAACATACTGACTCAACTCCAGCCACTTTAAAAATGGGAATTGATGGAAATTATGTAAAAATGTACCACTAGCCACTTTAAACTATGCCACTTAATATAATGTTTACATACCCTACATTACCCATCTCATATGTATATACTGTACTCTATATCATCTACTGCATCTTGCCATCTTTATGTAATACATGTACCACTAGCCACTTTAAACTATGCCACTTTATGTTTACATACCCTACAGTACTCATCTCATATGTATATACCGTACTCTATACCATCTACTGCATCTTGCCTATGCCGTTCTGTACCACCACTCATTCATATATCTTTATGTACATATTCTTTATCCCTTTACACTTGTGTGTGTATAAGGTAGTAGTTGTGGAATTGTTAGGTTAGATTACTTGTTGGTTATTACTGCATTGTCGGAACTAGAAGCACAAGCATTTCGCTACACTCGCATTAACATCTGCTAACCATGTGTATGTGACTAATAAAATTTGATTTGATTTGATTTGATTTGCTATTTAACAACTTTGTCAAGATATTATCACGTTAGGAAAGGTTTTGTTTTGATTTTGTGTCGAACTGAGTTAGAGAAGAACGTGATTTACGTTGAGCGAGAGAATATGTTAGCTTGATGCTAGCTGAGGTAAAAAACGATTTACGAGTCACAGGGACTATGTTTACTGAGTAGCTTACTTGTACTGGATTTTGTCTAGGAGATTTTTTATAAAGAATCCATTTGTTAGGGATTTCTGAGTTGGTTTTACATGTTATTGGTTTTGTGTAAAATTGTGCTCACTAGCTGGTAAACTGTCCGAGCACGCTCAGTCTGGTGGACTTTTAGTGCATACAGTGAGAGAGAGACGATTTTCTGGAGGTGCAAATATCTTAAAGCTGAATGTATTGTTGTCCGTTTTCTATAGAGGTAGTGGTATATAGAAAAACATTCAGTTATGTTTTCATATATAGGTGTTTCTATTGTATGAATGTGAAATACATTGTGGTTTTCATGTGAAACCATACACTAAGGCAGGGTTATTTGTGGAACATTTTTGAATTCGGCTTTAGTGTAACGGGTGTTCTCCTCCTCTTCGTCTGAATGTGGCTCTGGCTGCGGCTCTGGCTGCTCCTGGCTCGCTGGCGGCTCTGGCAGATCCTGGCTCGCTGGCGGCTCTGGCAGATCCTGTCTGGTTGGCGGCTCTGGCAGATCCTGTCTGGTTGGCGACTCTGGCAGATCCTGTCTGGTTGGCGGCTCTGGAAGATCCTGTCTGGTTGGCGGCTCTGGCAGATCCTGTCTGGTTGGCGGCTCTGGCAGATCCTGTCTGGTTGGCGGCTCTGGCAGATCCTGTCTGGTTGGCGGCTCTGGCAGATCCTGACTGACGAATGGCTCTAGCGGCTCCTGACTGACGAACGGCTCTGACGGCTCGGGACAGACGGGCGGCTCTAATGGCTCGGGGCAGACGGATGGCTCAGATGGCGCTGGGTAGACGGATGGCTCAGATGGCACTGGGCAGACGGATGGCTCAGATGGCACTGGGCAGACGGATGGCTCAGATGGCACTGGGCAGACGGATGGCCCAGATGGCACTGGGAAGACGGATGGCTCTGGCCGGATGAGGCGCACTGTAGGCCTGGTGCGTGGTGCCGGAACTGGAGGCACCGGGCTAAAGACACGCACCTTCAGGCTAGTGCGGGGAGCAGGGACAGGGCACACTGAACTCTCAAGGCGTACTATGGTCCTGGTGCGTGGTACCGGCACTGGTGGCACCGGGCTGAGGGCACGCACATCAGGACGAGTACGGGGAGAAGGAACAGTGTGTACAGGGCTTTGGAGACGCACAGGTGGCTTAGTGCGTGGTGCCGGAACTGGAAGCACTGGGCTGGAGACACGCACCATAGGGAGAGTGCGTGGAGGAGGAACAGGGCTCTGGAAACGCACTGGAAGCCTGGTGCGTGGTGTAGGCACTGGTGGTACTGGGCTGGGGCGGGGAGGTAGCGCCGGAAATACCGGACCGTGCAGGCGTACTGGCTCCCTTGAGCATTGAGCCTGCCCAACCTTACCTGGTTGAATGCTCCCCGTCGCCCGACCAGTGCGGGGAGGTGGAATAACCCGCACCGGGCTATGTAGGCGAACCGGGGACACCATGCGTAAGGCTGGTGCCATGTATGCCGGCCCGAGGAGACGCACTGGAGACCAGACACGTTGAGCCGGCTTCATGACACCTGGCTCAATGCCCAATCTAGCCCTACCAGTGCGGGGAGGTGGAATAACCCGCACCGGGCTATGAACACGTACAGGAGACACCGTGCGCTCTACTGCGTAACACGGTGTCTGCCCGTACTCCCGCTCTCCACGGTTAGCCTGAGAAGTGGGCGCAGGTCTCCTACCTGCCCTCGGCCCACTACCTCTTAGCCCCCCCAATACATTTTTGGGGTTTCTTCACGGGCTTCCGTGCTAGCCGCGTACCTTCATATCTCCGGTTCCTTTCTCCGGTTGCCTCTGCTCTCCTCACTGCCTCCAGCTGTTCCCATGGGAGGCGATCCCTTCCAGCCAGGATCTCCTCCCATGTGTAGCAACCCTTGCCGTTTAACACGTCCTCCCATGTCCATTCCTGTTTAGTATTCCACTGCTCGAACTTACGCTGCTTGGTCCGGGTTTGGTGGGTGGTTCTGTAACGGGTGTTCTCCTCCTCTTCGTCTGAAGAGGAGGAGTAGGGATTTGACCAAAGCGCAGCGTTGAAAGTAGACATGATTTATTAAATGAAAACGACGAAACACAAAAAACACTTGAGAATATACAAAATAATAAACAGAGTCAACAGACCTGAACAAACGAACTTACATACAACGAAGAACGCACGAACAGGAAAATGACTACACAAACGAACGAACAAACCGAAACAGTCCCGTGTGGCGCAACATACACAAACACAGGAGACAACCACCCACAACAAACAATGTGAAACCACCTACCTTAATATGGTTCTCAATCAGAGGAGATGAAAACCACCTGCCTCTAATTGAGAACCATATCAGGTCACCCATTAACCAACATAGAAACACATATCATAGAATGCCCACCCACACTCACGCCCTGACCGACTAACACATACAAAAACAACAGAAAACAGGTCAGGAACATGACATTTAGGTAAAGTGCATTCATGTTGTGTGATTTGAAGTGTGCACTTGTTTGATGTGAATATTTTCAAAGTTCTAACAAGAAAATAGACAATTGAACAACAGAAAAAAAACATTCTTCAGAATAAAGAAAGCGCCAGAACTTTGCAGACGTAAACTTGTGTCTGTTCTTTTTACTATTGCAGGCCACCTCAGCTACACATGCACTCTGTCTGCACATGCATGCACATACACACGGACAAACACACACTAATGTTCTCTCTCTTGTGTTTGTCAGCAGTTCATGGTGGCCCTGTCATTTGCCTCCTTCACCAAAGCTCTGTCAGGGACCTACATGAAGAGTGCCATCACTCAGAGAGACACTTTGACCTGTCCAGCTCTCTCATCGGACTCATAGACGGCAGCTTTGATCCATTTTTTTTGTGGTTCAATCAGAGTCTGCTCACAATACTGTCCAGTTTTATAGTTGTTCCTATTAATTGATTGACTGGTGTTTGTCCATGACTCTACTGTCAAACATCTAACATTGTTTTATGTGATGCTATGTTGTTGCAGCCTAGTATCCAAACTGATATGCCATTTTTAGTTAACAAAAAAACAGTGTTTATAATTTGCGATTCCTGGCTACTGTAGTGTTGTGGTTTCTTGCAGGTAACCTGCTGTTCCTGGCTGTGGTCAGCCATTTTGGGGCGAAGCTGCACCGGCCCAGGCTCATTGCTATGGGCTGTTTCCTCATGGCTGTAGGATCCTTCCTCACAGGCCTGCCACACTTCTTCATGGGACGGTAAAACAACTGAAATACTGGTTAAACTTGTACTTGTAGAGATATTCCAATGCGGAGGATAGTTTCACTATAGAAATAAAGAAATGTATCCAGTTGTTGATTAATCTCAGTTAACATAGAACTAAAGTCTTGCGTAATTGGTCAGCTGCTTGATTGTGTTTTGGGGTCATACATGTTAAGAGAAGGGATTAAGAGATGCTTTAACTGTGATGTGGTAAAGTTGGACCCAGGTGCAGAGAAGAGACCGGAAGATGAAGCAGTGGTTCCAACCAGTGTCTCCGCCCCTTCAAGGGCCCACTTAACTGCCAAGAGCTCCCGGTTGCCTACATCGTAGTTGCCTTCCGCTGGTCGAGAACCGCTTGGAGAGAAAGGCGCATGGGTGCAGTTTCTTGTCCTCCTCGTTCCGCTGTGAAAGGACTGCCCCAGCTCCAGTGTCCGAGGCGCCCACCTCTACCACAAAGGGGCGTGTAGGATCAGGATGAACGAGGATGGGTCCGGAGGTGAAACGTCCCTTGAGCTCTATGAATGCCCTGTCAGCCTCGGGATTCCAGCAAAAACCTGCTTGAGTGAGGTGGGACAGGGCTGTATGTGTTCCGGAAGGGTTTTTGGAGAAGATCAGGATGTCGTCGAGGTAAACAAAGACGAACCGATTCAACAAATCCCTAAGAGTGTCATTGATCAATGCTTGAAAGACTGCCGGTGAGTTCGATATTCCGAAGGTCATGACTAAATACTCAGTGACAACTAGGGTGTTAAAGGCAGTTTTCCACTCATCTCCCTCCCTGATTCTCACCAGATTTTAAGTGTTGCGGAGGTCCAGTTTGGTGAAGAATTGGCCTCCTAGGGCCAACTCCAAGGCGGCGGAGGGAGGGGGACACCACCACGGTACAGCCCCCACACTCATCGCTAGAGATCGAACTTCAGACTCCCTCCAAAACCACTGAACCCCTCAACACACCGAAAGAGATTACGGTGCACACCTTTAGAGGGATCCGAAACTGGATAACTCCCTCCAAACTCACAAAGACACAGAGGAGGAGGAACTATCCAACACCCAGGGAGAGAGAACGAGTGACCTCAGTCAAACACAGTCAGAAAGAGGAGGTGGAAGAGGCGTTAGATAGAGGAGGAGGTTACCCCAGAGGCAATTCCTCCTGTTCATGTGAGCAAGAAAGAGCAGAAGGCTTCTGATCAGCCAAATGGCAGGCAGAGGGAGAGATCATAGTGATTCACACCCACAGAGAGAAAGACAACCCACACAACCTCTTGGTTGAGATGAACCACACAGGTAGAGGCAGAGGGCCTTCAGGGCTAGCCAGTCAGCCTGCCTGCTCTGATCCTCAAGTCAATTGTATTTAAATTCATGTTCATTAAAGATTTTTATTCAAGAATTTAAAAGTCCCATTTACTTAATGATCATTTTTCACTGTCTTCAACCCTCAAGAACCAGCGTGAGTCTGGGTCGCCCTTTTACTGGGCAAACACAACTTGCATATCGTCATAGACTAGGCCGAAACGTTAATCGTTTAACCTTGCTTGAATAAAACAATGCATTTTTATAGTGAGCAAGAGTTGCGCTTTTTCCTTTTCTATGATGATTAAAGTTTTTGGTTGCACCTCAACTCAAATTGGTTGAGCGCCCTTCGTTTTTTTTATGTCAAATAATATTAGTTTTTTTAATTTAAGTAAATTATTAAAAGCATTCTAATTGGGATGTTTCCCAGGTATTTACACAACCTACTCCACACTTGCAAAGTGAAAGTTTATAGAAAAGTTCTGAAATTAAGTAGTAAACACAAGAAAAGCAGAATTGAGTCCAATTATAATGCAAATAATTTAATGGTCTATGGTTCAATCCCATTTCTGAATGTCTGATGAATAATTAATATTGTTCCTCCTCTTCCTTGTGGCAGGCGCAGCAGCACACTGCCCTCCAAAGCCTGCAAAAAAATCGCCGGACTGCCCCTTTCCTAGCTCTGCATGGAACATCCAGTGTCACGTCCTTGGTGACGTGTTGGGTGACATCCGGAATGACCACAGCAACATCCTCTGGAAAGGGAAAAAAGAGGAACAGAATGTAAACAAATGCAAACCGTAGGTTCTAAACACTGGCCAGTTGAAAGGTTCTACTAAGATGTCATGACAAACGGCACCTGTCAGAGTGCTCTCTAAGTGTTACTCACCTGCTTGGATGTCAGCTGGCTGAGTGGCGAAGACGGCCATCGTGAGAGTCCTTTCTTCAGGTGTGACGTCCACAACCTCCAAGAGGGAAGAGATGGGCTCTGCCTCTGTGTAAGTGGTGATGTCTTTAACCTCCAGGTGGGAAGATGCCGGGTCTGCCTCTATGTTAGGGGTGATGTCCACAACCTCCAGGTGGGAAGAAGCCTGGTCTTCCTCTGTATTAGGGGTGATGTCCACAACCTCCAGGTGGGAAGAAGCCTGGTCTGCCTCTGTGTTAGTGGTGATGTCTTTAACCTCCAGGTGGGAAGAAGCCTGGTCTGCCTCTGTATTAGGGGTGATGTCCACAACCTCCAGGTGGGAAGAAGCCTGGTCTGCCTCTGTGTTAGGGGTGATGTCTTTAACCTCCAGGTGGGAAGAAGCCTGGTCTACCTCTGTGTTAGGGGTGATGTCTTTAACCTCCAGGTGGGAAGAAGCCTGGTCTGCCTCTGTGTTAGGGGTGATGTCCACAACCTCCAGGTGGGAAGAAGCCTGGTCTGCCTCTATGTTAGGGGTAATGTCTACAACCTCCAGGTGGGAGGAAGCCGGGTCTGCGTCTGTTATGGGTGACGACAACAATCCTGATGAGCTCTACTACTACAAGGCACCAAGATGTCATCACAACAGGCATCTGTCAGAATGCTCTATATCATTGCTACTCACCTGCTTGGATGTCAGCTGGTAGTGTGGTGGAGACGGCCACCGCGAGGACAGAGGGGACTGGTAGGGTGGCTGCAGGGGGCTGGAAGCAGCTCTGCACCTCGTCCACCACAAAGGCACAGACAGAGCTCATATAAAAAGTGCTCTGGAGGTCATCTGTGGAGAAGGACTGACTGATTCTCCCGAGGATCGACTGCACAGAGTCAAAAGCAGCAGCCCGGGAGAAAGGGATGTGAGGAGAAGGGTCCTTTAACATGCAGGAGAGCTTCTCCACTACAGCCGCCACCATGCCCACGGCCATCCCGCTTATAAGGATTGGGTGCTCTGAATGGTCTTCCTCTGGCTGAAGCCACAGGGCCAGGAGGAGCCTGGGCACCACCTCCACCACCACCTGAGATGGGCTGAGCAGGTTGCTACGGGGCTCATTGGACTGCTCGCCCAGAATGCTCCTCACAGCTCTCTCCACGACGCTGTGGACCTTAGGATCGCTGAAATCAACAAAAAGGAGAAGACAAAGCTAAACGATGTGCAATGTTCTCACATAGAACACTGTCTTAGTCTGTTTCTGCGTAGTTCCAGATGTGTAGATAAATGGATCAAGTCATATGCAGGGCAGTACATGGAACTCACATGTCAGCTGGCGAGGTGGAGTGCATGGAGCGACGGAGCTTGCAGAAAGCCTCGTGCTCTATGTTCATCATTTTTAGGCAAGTGTTTACTTCCCAGGCCTGCAGTATGAAACAGGAAGTCCCATTAGTGTAATTTCACAAGAGATCTATCCTGCTGTGCTAACTAGTTGTTGAAAGGCTAGTAAAGAGCTCACTAACTTGTAGTATGTCTCTAACTCTCATTCTCTTACCAGCCGAGCGAGGTCGTTTCCCTCCTCCAGGGTTTCCTTCCACACCCTTCAAATAAAACACAGAGCAATTCAACTTTCCTGGCTTCTGATTTTTCTGTTGTTTATTTTACCCACACCTCCTGGAGTGCTGCTGGTGGCAGGGAATGGCAGTGAAGGTGAGTGCTGACGTGGTACTCACCTCTCCCTAAGGGATTTTTTTCCCTGAGACACCAGCCAGTTGCTCATGTGCTCCGTGGTGACATGGGGTGGGACCTGGCCTTGACTCTGGAGCAGCAGATAGTGGACCATGAGCTTCTTCTGCAAGATGAGGTAAGGTGTGAGACCCTGCCACGAAATACCATATCATGTGCTTTCAGAAGGGCCTCTCGCAACATTTCACAACTGCTCATGCCTGACAATTTGCAAGTGATATTAAGAACTCTTATGACCAACTTCTCTAAACTGTCTTGAAATACAACTCTCTTTCTGTTTTTGTGGGATGAATCTTACCTGTTTATTGTAATATGTTTCCTCCCAGCAGGCCTGCAGAGTCTGAAAATAAAGGCTGCTTCTACAGAATTCCTTTGAAGATAATGAAAATAATTATGCTTTGTTATGCACATTATGCACAGGCATGTACAGTATGCTAAAATGCATTTCTCCTAAGATTACCTTTGTGGGACCATAAGTGAACTCCGGAATGCACAAAACCCTATCCATGGTAAGATGGGGAAGAAATGCAGCGCTATAGATATACGGGATGCTCTAGAGATAACAGGAATAACTTAAAGTCGCGAATGATCAATGACTGTGGAGTCGTCCAATATGCTGCACTTAGAATTGAGTTGTAGGCGATGTTTGGCGCAAATAGAATGTTTACATTCTATTGCCATGGAGAAATAGAATGTGTAGAACCTGTATAATTGGGTATGCTTCTATGTCTTTATTTCGTGAAAGATTAAGCTCTTTGTTGTGTCATAATGTGTATATGAGGATGTAGGAGCCCTTCCCGATTCATGACGCGATTATCCAGGAATATGCTGCACTGGTTTACAAGTTAAATACATTGTTTATATATGCCTATACAAATCTATCGACCACTTCCATTTAAAGCAATGATTGTCAATTGAAAATGTGGTTGTTGTGTTATCCTGTTGTGCGCCTTGAGTGTCAGTCCCCTTAAGCACATTATTCCAATATTTCCGAGCTCTGAATTGACACAATGAACACTTTTGCAAAGATGTTCGGTTTAAAACAAGAGTACGAATGACAATAAACGTATGACTTGGATTGTATGCATAATAGTGTAGTAAACAATATCGCTCAGCGTGGGACCTTTTGGTGTTAGGAAAGTATCCGTTATAAGTCTCCATGGCACGTATCACTTCGTTGTCTTGTTGGTAATAGTACAAATTCATGACAGTCCGCATTGTAATGGTCTAACAGGTGTTTTTCATTTGGTTTCTCACATTAAACAGACATTTGAGAACGGAATTGCTTACAGTTGTACCTATGATGCACAGACACACTAAAGCTGTACAGTGTAGTTTGAATAATCAGTTTCAATTATTTGCAGATGTATTCCCTATTATTTACAAATCGAAAGATGTAACATTTGAAATGAATGTGGCAGAACAGTTTAGCATAGAGTTCCTATGGGAGTCTTCTACTTCAGTCTTTTTGCCTCCTAGGCCTCGTTTCTCATTACATGGAATTTCCCCAGTGCCAACTTCACATGAGATGGCCGCCGTCTACTGTCATGTGGTGCTGAATGACAGATATCGCTATGCCAATATCGCTGCTGTCCATGGTCCTGAAATATACAATCTTGGCTATTTGCATATGTACGACCGTCCAAACCTGACCCCCCCACACATACACACACATTAATGCTAATCTCTGACACACTTTTGAACATTGCACAACCTGCAACAAGACACTGAAAGAGCATTTTATTCCAAGTGTGTTTGTGTTTGAATAAAGACCCAAAGAATGAAATCAATGTGTGGATGTTGATTGGACAATGTATATGTGCTTTGCAGAAGCCATTTTTTGAATTCCCTGTAGGGTGTATTTTACTGGAATATGATCAGATTGCTTTGTTTAAGCCAGAATGAAGACTTGGTCTGAGAAACTATGCCGATTATAGCATGATAGCTATTTATTTTTAAATAAGGCAATGTATATATGACCCCCTTTCAAATAGCCGCTCATTTATCACTTTCTTGCAGATATACAGTGCCTTCAGAAAGTGTTCATACCCCTTAACTTTTTCCTCATTTTGTTTTCTTACAGCCTGAATTCCAAAAGGATTAAATTATAGTTTTTTTATCATCTCACCCAGCTACAGATAATACCCCATAATGAGAAAGTGAAAATATGTTTTTTAATTTTTTCTCAAATGTATTGAAAATGAAATACAGAAATATCTCATTTACATAAGTATTCACAATACATGTTAGAATCACCTTTGGCAGCGATTAAAGATGTGAGTCTTTCTGGGTAAGTCTCCAAGAGCTTTGCACCCCTGGATTCTACCATATTTGCAATATCACAATATATACAGTACCAGTCAAAAGTCTGGACACACCTACTCATTTAAGGGGTTTTCTTTAAAAATTTACATTTTAGAATAATAGTGAAGACATCAAAACTATGAAATAGCACAATTGGACTTACCAGGTGTACCTTCTTAAAAGTTAATTTGTGGAATTTCTTTCCTTAAAGCGTTTGAGCCAATAGGTTGTGTTGTGACAAGGTAGGGATGGTTTACAGAAGATAGCCCTTTTTGGTAAAAGACCAAGTCCATTTTATGCCAAGAACAGCTCAAATAAGCAAAGAGAAACAACAGTCCATCCTTACATAAGACATGAAGGTCAGTCAATACGGAAAATTTCAAGAACTTTGAAAGTTTCTTCTAGTGCAGTCGCAAAAACCATGAAGCGCTATGATGAAACTGGCTCTCATGAGGACTGCCACAGGAAAGGAAAACCCAGAGTTACCTCTGCTGCAGAGGATAAGTTCAGTAGAGTTAACTGCACCTCAGATTGGAGCCCAAATAAATGCTTCACAGAGTTCAAGAAACACACATATCTCAACATGCACTGTTCAGAGGAGACTGCGTGAATCAGGCCTTCATGGTCAAATTGCTCCATTGAAACCACTACTAAAGGGCGGACACCAATAATAAGAAGAGACTTGCTTGGGCCAAGAAACACGAGCAATGGACCCTAGACTGGTTGAAATCTGTCCTTTGGTCTGATGAGTCCAAATTTGAGATTTTTGCCTTTCAATGTGTGTGTAAAGAATCCAGGGTGTTTAGTATGGTCTACGCTTCATTATAAAACTATTTGTTGAATAGTTTAAAATCCGTCAGAAGCTGCTTTCAATTCATGGTGGCTCTGAATAAGTCTTGACTGAGACAGAGCTTGTTTTGTGACATTTCCGGTCACAACTTGCAGACTTGTTTACGTGCTGCTGTGCGTTTTGTTGCTAACCTTACTTTGCTACCTGACAACTTTACGGTTTTTAATTTCCGTTTATATTTTTAGTTTTTCCCTCACTCAACTTTTTTTCTTTCAACTTTTTCACTCCGGACGCTTTATCTGGACATGGTTTGTCAAAACCTCCAACAGCCGAAGCTAAGTAGTAACATTAACATGATGCCTTCTAATTGCAGTCGCTGTACTCATAATATACAGGAGAACGATCGCCTTGCGGCGAGGATAGCTGTGCTGCAAGCCCAGCTTCAGACGCAATCATTAGGCAAGGGTAATTTCAGTGTAGGAAAGGATGAAACAGCGTCTGTGCCACCAGTAAGTACAGATAGTAGTAGAAATCCCCTCGCACGGTCCCCGCAGCCGGACAACTTTCTCATGGCTTCTGGAGGGAAATGCTGTAGGAATGCTCAACCAGTGTCACTCATTCAGCCGACAGAAACTTTCAACCGGTTCTCCCCACTAAGCAGCGAGTCGGAGTCTGAGGCCGAGCCTTCTCTGGTCTCTACTCCTCCCGTTACGGGGTCTGAGACGCCGAAGGTTCCCAGCATTAGCTCTGACAAGTTGAAAACCCTAATCATTGGCGACTCCATTACCCGTAGTATTAGACTTAAAACGAATCATCCAGCGATCATACACTGTTTACCAGGGGGCAGGGCTACCGACGTTAAGGCTAATCGGACCACCATTTTATTACGTTTGCAATCGCAACAAATAATCTGCTCAGACCCCAACCAAGGAGCATCAAAAGTCATGCTATAAATTCTCAGACAACCCAAATATTCCTTGATGCCCTTCCAGACTCCCTCTGCCTACCCAAGGACGTCAGAGGACAAAAATCAGTTAACCACCTAACTGAGGAACTCAATTTAACCTTGCGCAATACCCTAGATGCAGTTGCACCCCTAAAAACTAAAAACATTTGTCATAAGAAACTAGCTCCTTGGTATACAGAAAATACCCGAGCTCTGAAGCAAGCTTCCAGAAAATTGGAACGGAAATGGCGCCACACCAAACTGGAAGTCTTCCGACTAGCTTGGAAAGAGAGTACCGTGCAGTATCGAAGAGCTGCTCAGTCATCCTATTTTTCCAACCTAATTGAGGAAAATAAGAACAATCCAACATTTATTTTTGATACTGTCGCAAAGCTAACTAAAAAGCAGCATTCTCCAAGAGAGGATGGCTTTCACTTCAGCAGTAATAAATTCATGAACTTCTTTGAGGAAAAGATCATGATCATTAGAAAGCAAATTACGGACTCCTCTTTAAATCTGCGTATTCCTCCAAAGCTCAGTTGTCCTGAGTCTGCACAACTCTGCCAGGACCTAGGATCAAGGGAGACACTCAATTGTTGTAGTACTATATCTCTTGACACAATGATGAAAATAATCATGGCCTCTAAACCCTCAAGCTGCATACTGGACCCTATTCCAACTAAACTTTTTTTATTTTTTTATTTAACCTTTATTTAACCAGGAAGGGCTCATTGAGATTTCAAATCTCTTTTTCAAGAGCGTCCTGGCCAAGATAGGCAGCACCAAGTCATTACAAAAATTACAGACAGACAACATGAAAAACTACAAGTAATCTCGTAAAAACCATTGAATTCACAAGAGTATAACAAAATCAAAAACAGCAAATTAAAAACATTGACAGGTCAGGGAATCAGCCTCAAAAACCTTCATCAGTGATTTAAAAACACCAATCGGGACAAGTTCTTCCAGTTTAAAATTATTTTGTAAGGTGTTCCAAGACGATGGCGCAAAGTACATAGAAGCCCTTTTACCAAATTCAGTTCGGACATTTGGAACAGTTAGCAGGATAAAGTCCAGCAAACGAAGAGAGTACCCACCACATTTCTGAACAAACTGAACAAACTACTGTAAGAGCTGCTTCCTGTGCTTGGCCCTCCTATGTTGAACATAATAAACGGCTCTCTATCCACCGGATGTGTACCAAACTCACTAAAAGTGGCAGTAATAAAGCCTCTCTTGAAAAAGCCAAACATTGACCCAGAAAATATAAAAAACTATCGGCCTATATCGAGTCTCCCATTCCCCTCAAAAATGTTAGAAAAAGCTGTTGCGCAGCAACTCACTGCCTTCCTGAAGACAAACAATGTATACAAAGTGCTTCAGTCTGGTTTTAGACCCCATCATAGCACTGAGACTGCACTTGTAAATTACCTTTTAATGGCGTCAGACCGAGGCTCTGCATCTGTCCTCGTGCTCCTAGACCTTAGTGCTGCTTTTGATACCATCGATCGCAACATTCTTTAGGAGAGATTGGAAACCCAAATTGGTCTACACGTACAAGTTCTGGCCTGGTTTAGATCTTATCTGTCGGGAAGATATCAGTTTGTCTCTGTGAATGGTTGGTCCTCTGACAAATCAACTGTAAATTGCATGTGGTTCCTCAAGGTTCCATTTTAGGACCACTATTGTTTTCACTATATATTTTACCTCTTGGGGATGTCATTCGAAAACATAATGTTAACTTTCACTGCTATGCGGATGACACACAGCTGTACATTTCAATGAAACATTGTGAAGTCCCAAAATTGCCCTCACTGGAAGGCTGTGTTTCAGACATAAGGAAGTGGATGGCTGCAAACTTTCTACTTTTAAACTCGGACAAAACAGAGATGTTTGTTCTAGGTCCTAAGAAACAAAGAGATCTTCTGTTGAATCTGACAATTAGTCTTGATGGTTGTACAGTCGTCTCAAATAAAACTGTGAAGGACCTCGGCATTACTCTGGATCCTGATCTCTCTTTTGACGAACATATCAAGATTGTTTCAAGGACAGCTTTTTTCCATCTGCGTAACATTGCAAAGATCAGACATTTTCTGTCCAAAATTGATGCAGAAAAATGTATCCATGCTTTTGTTACTTCTAGGTTAGACTACTGCAATGCTCTACTTTCCGGCTACCCGGATAAAGCACTAAATAAACTCCAGTTAGTGCTAAATACGGCTGCTAGAATCCTGACTAGAACCAAAAATGTGATCATATTACTCCAGTGCTAGCCTCCCTACACTGGCTTTCTGTTAAGGCAAGGGCTGATTTCAAGGTTTTACTGCTAACTTACAAAGCATTACATGGGCTTGCTCCTACCTATCGTTCCGATTTGGTCCTGCCGTACATACCTACACGTACGCTACGGTCACAAGACTCAGGCCTCCTAATTGTCCCTAGAATTTCTAAGCGAAACAGCTGGAGGCAGGGCTTTCTCCTATAGAGCTCCATTTTTATGGAATGGTCTGCCTACTCATGTGAGAGACGTAGACTCGGTCTCAACCTTTAAGACTTTATTGAAGACTCATGTCTTCAGTAGGTCCTATGATTGAGTGTAGTCTGGCCCAGGAGTGTGAAGGTGAACGGAAAGGCTCTGGAGCAACGAACCGCCCTTGCTGTCTCTGCCTAGCCGGTTCCCCTCTCTCCACTGTGATTCTCTGCCTCTAACCCTATTACAGGGTCCGAGTCACTGGCTTACTGGTGCTCTTCCATGCCGTCCCTAGGATGGGTGCGTCACTTAAGTGGGTTGAGTCACTGACGTGGTCTTCCTGTCTGGGTTGGCGCCCACCCTTGGGTTGTGCCGTGGCGGAGATCTTTGTGGGCTATACTCGGCCTTGTCTCAGGATGGTAAGTTTGGTGGTTGAAGATGTCCCTCTAGTGGTGTGGGGGCTGTGCTTTGGCAAAGTGGGTGGGGTTATATCCTGCCTGTTTGGCCCTGTCCGGGGTATCATCGGATGGGGCCACAGTATCTCCTGACCCCTCCTGTCTCAGCCTCCAGTATTTATGCTGCAGTAGTTTATGTGTCGGGGGGCTAGGGTCAGTCTGTTATATCTGGAGTATTTCTCCAGTGTCCTGTGTGAATTTAAGTATGCTCTCTCTAAATCTTTCTTTCTTTCTTTCTTTCTTTCTCTCGGGGGACCTGAGCCCTAGGACCATGCCCCAGGACTACCTGGCATGGTGACTCCTTGCTGTCTCCAGTCCACCTGGCTGTGCTGCTGCTCCAGTTTCAACTGTTCTGCCTGCGGCTATGGAACACTGACCTGTTCACTGGACGTGCTACCTGTCCCAGACCTGCTGTTTTCAACTCTCTAGAGACAGCAGGAGCGGTAGAGATACTCTCAATGATCGGCTATGAAAAGCCAACTGACATTTACTCCTGAGGTGCTGACCTGTTGCACCCTCGACAACTACTGTGATTATTATTATTTGACCATGCTGGTCATTTATGAACATTTGAACATCTTGGCCATGTTCTGTTATAATCTCCACCCGGCACAGCCAGAAGAGGACTGGCCACCCCTCATAGCCTGGTTCCTCTCTATGTTTCTTCCTAGGTTTTGGCCTTTCTAGGGAGTTTTTCCTAGCCACCGTGCTTCTACACCTGCATTGTTTGCTGTTTGGGGTTTTAGGCTGGGTTTCTGTACAGCACTTTGAGATATCAGCTGATGTAAGAAGGGCTATATAAATACATTTGATTTGATATGATGTTGCCAAGGAAAGTGAAAAGGACTGAGGGAAAGTAAAATGGTAAATACATGGAAAGGAACATGGAAGAACCTCAAAGATTGTTTATGTATATGTCTTAATTAATCTAAATGGTAATTTCTACATACTTTAGCATTAGCAGTCCATCAGGCCAATAGATGGCGCTGTTGTACTGTTGTAGCAGGAGAAACAGCAAGTTCTGGCCAAGCGCTCACCATTCTGCAGAATAAGGATCAGAGCTTTACAGAGGTAAACTGTGTCTGTTCTTTTTACTATTACAGGTATGTAACAGAACTTCTAAACGTTCAAATATATACACAATATGTAATAACATGCTATTTAACAACTTTGTCAAGATATTATCACGTTAGGAAAGGTTTTGTTTTGATTTTGTGTCGAACTGAGTTAGAGAAGAACGTGAATTACATTGAGTGAGAGAATATGTTAGCTTGATGCTAGCTGAGGTAAAAAACGATTTACGAGTCACAGGGACTATGTTTACTGAGTAGCTTACTTGTACTGGATTTTGTCTAGGAGATTTTTTATAAAGAATCCATTTGTTAGGGATTTCTGAGTTGGTTTTACATGTTATTGGTTTTGTGTAAAATTGTGCTCACTAGCTGGTAAACTGGCCGAGCACGCTCAGTCTGGTGGACTTTTAGTGCATACAGTGAGAGAGAGACGATTTTCTGGAGGTGCAAATATCTTAAAGCTGAATGTATTGTTGTCCGTTTTCTATAGAGGTAGCGGTATATAGAAAAACATTCAGTTATGTTTTCATATATAGGTGTTTCTATTGTATGAATGTGAAATACATTGTGGTTTTCATGTGAAACCATACACTAAGACAGGGTTATTTGTGGAACATTTTTGAATTCGGCTTTAGGTAAAGTGCATTCATGTTGTGTGATTTAAAGTGTACACTTGTTTGATGTGAATATTTTCAAAGTTCTAAAAAGAAAATAGACAATTGAACAACAGAAAAAAAACATTCTTCAGAATAAAGAAAGCGCCAGAACTTTGCAGACGTAAACTTGTGTCCGTTCTTTTTACTATTGCAGGCCACCTCAGCTACACATGCACTCTGTCTGCACATGCATGCACATACACACGGACAAACACACACTAATGTTCTCTCTCTTGTGTTTGTCAGCAGTTCATGGTGGCCCTGTCATTTGCCTCCTTCACCAAAGCTCTGTCAGGGACCTACATGAAGAGTGCCATCACTCAGAGATCACTTTGACCTGTCCAGCTCTCTCATCGGACTCATAGACGGCAGCTTTGAGATGGGTATCAACAATAGCATTGAGTTGCTTGAGAATTCATGTAGTAAAAACCAGATACAGACTACAGTATGATCCATTTTTTTTGTGGTTCAATCAGAGTCTGCTCACAATACTGTCCAGTTTTATAGTTGTTCCTATTAATTGATTGACTGGTGTTTGTCCATGACTCTACTGTCAAACATCTAACATTGTTTTAAGTGATGCTATGTTGTTGCCGCCTAGTATCCAAACTGATATGCCATTTTTAGTTAACAAAAAAACAGTGTTTATAATTTGCGATTCCTGGCTACTGTAGTGTTGTGGTTTCTTGCAGGTAACCTGCTGTTCCTGGCTGTGGTCAGCCATTTTGGGGCGAAGCTGCACCGGCCCAGGCTCATTGCTATGGGCTGTTTCCTCATGGCTGTAGGATCCTTCCTCACAGGCCTGCCACACTTCTTCATGGGACGGTAAAACAACTGAAATACTGGTTAAACTTGTACTTGTAGAGATATTCCAATGCGGAGGATAGTTTCACTATAGAAATAAAGAAATGTATCCAGTTGTTGATTAATCTCAGTTAACATAGAACTAAAGTCTTGCGTAATTGGTCAGCTGCTTGATTGTGTTTTGGGGTCATACATGTTAAGAGAAGGGATTAAGAGATGCTTTAACTGTGATGTGGTAAAGTTGGAGCCAGGTGCAGAGAAGAGACCGGAAGATGAAGCAGTGGTTCCAACCAGTGTCTCCGCCCCTTCAAGGGCCCACTTAACTGCCAAGAGCTCCCGGTTGCCTACATCGTAGTTGCCTTCCGCTGGTCGAGAACCGCTTGGATAGAAAGGCGCATGGGTGCAGTTTCTTGTCCTCCTCGTTCCGCTGTGAAAGGACTGCCCCAGCTCCAGTGTCCGAGGCGCCCACCTCTACCACAAAGGGGCGTGTAGGATCAGGATGAACGAGGATGGGTCCGGAGGTGAAACGTCCCTTGAGCTCTATGAATGCCCTGTCAGCCTCGGGATTCCAGCAAAAACCTGCTTGAGTGAGGTGGGACAGGGCTGTATGTGTTCCGGAAGGGTTTTTGGAGAAGATCAGGATGTCGTCGAGGTAAACAAAGACGAACCGATTCAACAAATCCCTAAGAGTGTCATTGATCAATGCTTGAAAAACTGCCGGTGAGTTCGATATTCCGAAGGTCATGACTAAATACTCAGTGACAACTAGGGTGTTAAAGGCAGTTTTCCACTCATCTCCCTCCCTGATTCTCACCAGATTTTAAGTGTTGCGGAGGTCCAGTTTGGTGAAGAATTGGCCTCCTAGGGCCAACTCCAAGGCGGCGGAGGGAGGGGGACACCACCACGGTACAGCCCCCACACTCATCGCTAGAGATCGAACTTCAGACTCCCTCCAAAACCACTGAACCCCTCAACACACCGAAAGAGATTACGGTGCACACCCTTAGAGGGAGCCGAAACAGGATAACTCCCTCCAAACTCACAAAGACACAGAGGAGGAGGAACTATCCAACACCCAGGGAGAGAGAACGAGTGACCTCAGTCAAACACAGTCAGAAAGAGGAGGTGGAAGAGGCGTTAGATAGAGGAGGAGGTTACCCCAGAAGCAATTCCTCCTGTTCATGTGAGCAAGAAAGAGCAGAAGGCTTCTGATCAGCCAAATGGCAGGCAGAGGGAGAGGTCATAGTGATTCACACCCACAGAGAGAAAGACAACCCACACAACCTCTTGGTTGAGATGAACCACACAGGTAGAGGCAGAGGGCCTTCAGGGCTAGCCAGTCAGCCTGCCTGCTCTGATTGTAACGGCGTTCCTCTCTCTCTTCATAAGAAGAGGAGGAGTAGTGATCGAACCAAGGCGCAGCGGGTTGTGAATACATGATGAATTTTATTTACAAGACAAAACGAAACAAACTATACTTGAATAAACTAACAAAATAACAAAACGAAAGTAGACAGACTTAGTACGACGAACTGACATAACACACGCAGAACGAACGAACAAGTACTTACTACAAAAACGCACGAACAAACCGAAACAATCCCGTATGGTGTAACATCGACACAGACACAGGAGACAACCACCCACAAACAAACATTGTGAACAGCCTACCTAAATATGACTCTCAATCAGAGGAAACGTCAAACACCTGCCTCTAATTGAGAGCCATACCAGGCAACCCAAAACCAACATAGAAACAGACAACATAGAATGCCCACCCAAACTCACGTCCTGACCAACTAACACATAAAACTAACAGAAAACAGGTCAGGAACGTGACACTGATCCTCAAGTCAATTGTATTTAAATTCATGTTCATTAAAGATTTTTATTCAAGAATTTAAAAGTCCCATTTACTTAATGATCATTTTTCACTGTCTTCAACCCTCAAGAACCAGCGTGAGTCTGGGTCGCCCTTTTACTGGGCAAACACAACTTGCATTTCGTCATTGACTAGGCCGAAACGTTAATCGTTTAACCTTGCTTGAATAAAACAATGCATTTTTTATAGTGAGGAAGCGTTGCGCTTTTTCCTTTTCTATGATGTTTCAAGTTTTTGGTTGCACCTCAACTCAAATTGGTTGAGCGCCCTTTGTTTTTTTGATGTCAAATAATACATTTTTTTAAATTTAAGTAAATTATTAAAAGCATTCAAATTGGGATGTTTCCCAGGTATTTACACAACCTACTACACACTTGCAAAGTGAAAGTTTATAGAAAAGTTCTGAAATTAAGTAGTAACCAGAAGAAAAGCAGAATTGAGTCCAATTTATAATGCAAATAATTTAATGGTCTATGGTTCAATCCCATTTCTGAATGTCTGATGAATAATTAATATTGTTCCTCCTCTTCCTTGTGGCAGGCGCAGCAGCACACTGCCCTCCAAAGCCTGCAAAAAAATCGCCGGACTGCCCCTTTCCTAGCTCTGCATGGAACATCCAGTGTCACGTCCTTGGTGACGTGTTGGGTGACATCCGGAATGACCACAGCAACATCCTCTGGAAAGGGAAAAAAGAGGAACAGAATGTAAACAAATGCAAACCGTAGGTTCTAAACACTGGCCAGTTGAAAGGTTCTACTAAGATGCCATGACAAACGGCACCTGTCAGAGTGCTCTCTAAGTGTTACTCACCTGCTTGGATGTCAGCTGGCAGAGTGGCGAAGACGGCCATCGTGAGAGTCCTTTCTTCAGGTGTGACGTCCACAACCTCCAAGAGGGAAGAGATGGGCTCTGCCTCTGTGTAAGTGGTGATGTCTTTAACCTCCAGGTGGGAAGAAGCCTGGTCTTCCTCTGTATTAGGGGTGATGTCCACAACCTCCAAGAGGGAAGATGCCGGGTCTGCCTCTATGTTAGGGGTGGTGTCCACAACCTCCAGGTGGGAAGAAGCCTGGTCTTCCTCTGTATTAGGGGTGATGTCCACAACCTCCAGGTGGGAAGAAGCCTGGTCTGCCTCTGTGTTAGGGGTGATGTCTTTAACCTCCAGGTGGGAAGATGCCGGGTCTGCTTCTATGTTAGGGGTGGTGTCCACAACCTCCAGGTGGGAAGAAGCCTGGTCTGCCTCTATGTTAGGGGTGATGTCCACAACCTCCAGGTGGGAAGAAGCCTGGTCTGCCTCTATGTTAGGGGTGATGTCCACAACCTCCAGGTGGGAAGAAGCCTGGTCTGCCTCTGTGTTAGGGGTGATGTCTTTAACCTCCAGGTGGGAAGAAGCCTGGTCTGCCTCTGTGTTAGGGGTGATGTCCACAACCTCCAGGTGGGAAGAAGCCTGGTCTGCCTCTATGTTAGGGGTAATGTCTACAACCTCCAGGTGGGAGGAAGCCGGGTCTGCGTCTGTTATGGGTGACGACAACAATCCTGATGAGCTCTACTACTACAAGGCACCAAGATGTCATCACAACAGGCATCTGTCAGAATGCTCTATATCATTGCTACTCACCTGCTTGGATGTCAGCTGGTAGTGTGGTGGAGACGGCCACCGCGAGGACAGGGGGGACTGGTAGGGTGGCTGCAGGGGGCTGGAAGCAGCTCTGCACCTCGTCCGCCACAAAGGCACAGACAGCGCTCATATAAAAAGTGCTCTGGAGGTCATCCGTGGAGAAGGACTGACTGATTCTCCCGAGGATCGACCGCACAGAGTCAAAAGCAGCAGCCCGGGAGAAAGGGATGTGAGGAGAAGGGTCCTTTAACATGCAGGAGAGCTTCTCCACTACAGCCGCCACCATGCCCACGGCCATCCCACTTATAAGGATTGGGTGCTCTGAATGGTCTTCCTCTGGCTGAGGCCACAGGGCCAGGAGGAGCCTGGGCACCACCTCCACCACCACCTGAGATGGGCTGAGCAGGTTGCTACGGGGCTCATTGGACTGCTCGCCCAGAATGCTCCTCACAGCTCTCTCCACGACGCTGTGGACCTTAGGATCGCTGAAATCAACAAAAAGGAGAAGACAAAGCTAAACGATGTGCAATGTTCTCACATAGAACACTGTCTTAGTCTGTTTCTGCGTAGTTCCAGATGTGTAGATAAATGGATCAAGTCATATGCAGGGCAGTACATGGAACTCACATGTCAGCTGGCGAGGTGGAGTGCATGGAGCGACGGAGCTTGCAGAAAGCCTCGTGCTCTATGTTCATCATTTTTAGGCAAGTGTTTACTTCCCAGGCCTGCAGTATGAAACAGGAAGTCCCATTAGTGTAATTTCACAACAGATCTATCCTGCTGTGCTAACTAGTTGTTGAAAGGCTAGTAAAGAGCTCACTAACTTGTAGTATGTCTCTAACTCTCATTCTCTTACCAGCCGAGCGAGGTCGTTTCCCTCCTCCAGGGTTTCCTTCCACACCCTTCAAATAAAACACAGAGCAATTCAACTTTCCTGGCTTCTGATTTTTCTGTTGTTTATTTTACCCACACCTCCTGGAGTGCTGCTGGTGGCAGGGAATGGCAGTGAAGGTGAGTGCTGACGTGGTACTCACCTCTCCCTAAGGGATTTTTTTCCCTGAGACACCAGCCAGTTGCTCATGTGCTCCGTGGTGACATGGGGTGGGACCTGGCCTTGACTCTGGAGCAGCAGATAGTGGACCATGAGCTTCTTCTGCAAGATGAGGTAAGGTGTGAGACCGTGCCACGAAATACCATATCATGTGCTTTCAGAAGGGCCTCTCGCAACATTTCACAACTGCTCATGCCTGACAATTTGCAAGTGATATTAAGAACTCTTATGACCAACTTCTCTAAACTGTCTTGAAATACAACTCTCTTTCTGTTTTTGTGGGATGAATCTTACCTGTTTATTGTAATATGTTTCCTCCCAGCAGGCCTGCAGAGTCTGAAAATAAAGGCTGCTTCTACAGAATTCCTTTGAAGATAATGAAAATAATTATGCTTTGTTATGCACAGGCATGTACAGTATGCTAAAATGCATTTCTCCTAAGATTACCTTTGTGGGACCATAAGTGAACTCCGGAATGCACAAAACCCTATCCATGGTAAGATGGGGAACAAATGCAGCGCTATAGATATACGGGATGCTCTAGAGATAACAGGAATAACTTAAAGTCGCGAATGATCAATGACTGTGGAGTCGTCCAATATGCTGCACTTAGAATTGAGTTGTAGGCGATGTTTGGCGCAAATAGAATGTTTACATTCTATTGCCATGGAGAAATAGAATGTGTAGAACCTGTATAATTGGGTATGCTTCTATGTCTTTATTTCGTGAAAGATTAAGCTCTTTGTTGTGTCATAATGTGTATATGAGGATGTAGGAGCCCGTCCCGATTCATGACGCGATTATCCAGGAATATGCTGCACTGGTTTACAAGTTAAATACATTGTTTATATATGCCTATACAAATCTATCGACCACTTCCATTTAAAGCAATGATTGTCAATTGAAAATGTGGTTGTTGTGTTATCCTGTTGTGCGCCTTGAGTGTCAGTCCCCTTAAGCACATTATTCCAATATTTCCGAGCTCTGAATTGACACAATGAACACTTTTGCAAAGATGTTCGGTTTAAAACAAGAGTACGAATGACAATAAACGTATGACTTGGATTGTATGCATAATAGTGTAGTAAACAATATCGCTCAGCGTGGGACCTTTTGGTGTTAGGAAAGTATCCGTTATAAGTCTCCATGGCACGTATCACTTCGTTGTCTTGTTGGTAATAGTACACATTCATGACAGTCCGCATTGTAATGGTCTAACAGGTGTTTTTCATTTGGTTTCTCACATTAAACAGACATTTGAGAACGGAATTGCTTACAGTTGTACCTATGATGCACAGACACACTAAAGCTGTACAGTGTAGTTTGAATAATCAGTTTCAATTATTTGCAGATGTATTCCCTATTATTTACAAATCGAAAGATGTAACATTTGAAATGAATGTGGCAGAACAGTTTAGCATAGAGTTCCTATGGGAGTCTTCTACTTCAGTCTTTTTGCTTCCTAGGCCTCGTTTCTCATTACATGGAATTTCCCCAGTGCCAACTTCACATGAGATGGCCGCCGTCTACTGTCATGTGGTGCTGAATGACAGATATCGCTATGCCAATATCGCTGCTGTCCATGGTCCTGAAATATACAATCTTGGCTATTTGCATATGTACGACCGTCCAAACCTGACCCCCCCACACATACACACACATTAATGCTAATCTCTGACACACTTTTGAACATTGCACAACCTGCAACAAGACACTGAAAGAGCATTTTATTCCAAGTGTGTTTGTGTTTGAATAAAGACCCAAAGAATGAAATCAATGTGTGGATGTTGATTGGACAATGTATATGTGCTTTGCAGAAGCCATTTTTTTGAATTCCCTGTAGGGTGTATTTTACTGGAGTATGATCAGATTGCTTTGTTTAAGCCAGAATGAAGACTTGGTCTGAGAAACTATGCCGATTATAGCATGATAGCTATTTATTTTTAAATAAGGCAATGTATATATGACCCCCTTTCAAATAGCCGCTCATTTATCACTTTCTTGCAGATATACAGTGCCTTCAGAAAGTGTTCATACCCCTTAACTTTTTCCTCATTTTGTTTTCTTACAGCCTGAATTCCAAAAGGATTAAATTATAGTTTTTTTATCATCTCACCCAGCTACAGATAATACCCCATAATGAGAAAGTGAAAATATGTTTTTTAATTTTTTCTCAAATGTATTGAAAATGAAATACAGAAATATCTCATTTACATAGGTATTCACAATACATGTTAGAATCACCTTTGGCAGCGATTAAAGATGTGAGTCTTTCTGGGTAAGTCTCCAAGAGCTTTGCACCCCTGGATTCTACCATATTTGCAATATCACAATATATACAGTACCAGTCAAAAGTCTGGACACACCTACTCATTTAAGGGGTTTTCTTTAAAAATTTACATTTTAGAATAATAGTGAAGACATCAAAACTATGAAATAGCACAATTGGACTTACCAGGTGTACCTTCTTAAAAGTTAATTTGTGGAATTTCTTTCCTTAAAGCGTTTGAGCCAATAGGTTGTGTTGTGACAAGGTAGGGATGGTTTACAGAAGATAGCCCTTTTTGGTAAAAGACCAAGTCCATTTTATGCCAAGAACAGCTCAAATAAGCAAAGAGAAACAACAGTCCATCCTTACATAAGACATGAAGGTCAGTCAATACGGAAAATTTCAAGAACTTTGAAAGTTTCTTCTAGTGCAGTCGCAAAAACCATGAAGCGCTATGATGAAACTGGCTCTCATGAGGACTGCCACAGGAAAGGAAAACCCAGAGTTACCTCTGCTGCAGAGGATAAGTTCAGTAGAGTTAACTGCACCTCAGATTGGAGCCCAAATAAATGCTTCACAGAGTTCAAGAAACACACATATCTCAACATGCACTGTTCAGAGGAGACTGCGTGAATCAGGCCTTCATGGTCAAATTGCTCCATTGAAACCACTACTAAAGGGCGGACACCAATAATAAGAAGAGACTTGCTTGGGCCAAGAAACACGAGCAATGGACCCTAGACTGGTTGAAATCTGTCCTTTGGTCTGATGAGTCCAAATTTGAGATTTTTGCCTTTCAATGTGTGTGTAAAGAATCCAGGGTGTTTAGTATGGTCTACGCTTCATTATAAAACTATTTGTTGAATAGTTTAAAATCCGTCAGAAGCTGCTTTCAATTCATGGTGGCTCTGAATAAGTCTTGACTGAGACAGAGCTTGTTTTGTGACATTTCCGGTCACAACTTGCAGACTTGTTTACGTGCTGCTGTGCGTTTTGTTGCTAACCTTACTTTGCTACCTGACAACTTTACGGTTTTTAATTTCCGTTTATATTTTTAGTTTTTCCCTCATTCAACTTTTTTTCTTTCAACTTTTTCACTCCGGACGCTTTATCTGGACATGGTTTGTCAAGACCTCCAACAGCCGAAGCTAAGTAGTAACATTAACATGATGCCTTCTAATTGCAGCCGCTGTACTCATAATATACAGGAGAACGATCGCCTTACGGCGAGGATAGCTGTGCTGCAAGCCCAGCTTCAGACGCAATCGTTAGGCAAGGGTAATTTCAGTGTAGGAAAGGATGAAACAGCGTCTGTGCCACCAGTAAGTACAAATAGTAGTAGAAATCCCCTCGCACGGTCCCCGCAGCCGGACAACTTTCTCATGGCTTCTGGAGGGAAATGCTGTAGGAATGCTCAACCGGTGTCACTCATTCAGCCGACAGAAACTTTCAACCGGTTCTCCCCACTAAGCAGCGAGTCGGAGTCTGAGGCCGAGCCTTCTCTGGTCTCTACTCCTCCCGTTACGGGGTCTGAGACGCCGAAGGTTCCCAGCATTAGCTCTGACAAGTTGAAAACCCTAATCATTGGCGACTCCATTACCCGTAGTATTAGACTTAAAACGAATCATCCAGCGATCATACACTGTTACGTTTACGTTTGCAATCGCAACAAATAATCTGCTCAGACCCCAACCAAGGAGCATCAAAAGTCATGCTATAAATTCTCAGACAACCCAAATATTCCTTGATGCCCTTCCAGACTCCCTCTGCCTACCCAAGGACGTCAGAGGACAAAAATCAGTTAACCACCTAACTGAGGAACTCAATTTAACCTTGCGCAATACCCTAGATGCAGTTGCACCCCTAAAAACTAAAAACATTTGTCATAAGAAACTAGCTCCCTGGTATACAGAAAATACCCGAGCTCTGAAGCAAGCTTCCAGAAAATTGGAACGGAAATGGCGCCACACCAAACTGGAAGTCTTCCGACTAGCTTGGAAAGAGAGTACCGTGCAGTATCGAAGAGCTACTCGGTCATCCTATTTTTCCAACCTAATTGAGGAAAATAAGAACAATCCAACATTTATTTTTGATACTGTCGCAAAGCTAACTAAAAAGCAGCATTCTCCAAGAGAGGATGGCTTTCACTTCAGCAGTAATAAATTCATGAACTTCTTTGAGGAAAAGATCATGATCATTAGAAAGCAAATTACGGACTCCTCTTTAAATCTGCGTATTCCTCCAAAGCTCAGTTGTCCTGAGTCTGCACAACTCTGCCAGGACCTAGGATCAAGGGAGACACTCAATTGTTGTAGTACTATATCTCTTGACACAATGATGAAAATAATCATGGCCTCTAAACCCTCAAGCTGCATACTGGACCCTATTCCAACTAAACTTTTTTTATTTTTTTATTTAACCTTTATTTAACCAGGAAGGGCTCATTGAGATTTCAAATCTCTTTTTCAAGAGCGTCCTGGCCAAGATAGGCAGCACCAAGTCATTACAAAAATTACAGACAGACAACATGAAAAACTACAAGTTATCTAGTAAAAACCATTGAATTCACAAGAGTATAACAAAATCAAAAACAGCAAATTAAAAACATTGACAGGTCAGGGAATCAGCCTCAAAAACCTTCATCAGTGATTTAAAAACACCAATCGGGACAAGTTCTTCCAGTTTAAAATTATTTTGTAAGGTGTTCCAAGACGATGGCGCAGAGTACATAAAAGCCCTTTTACCAAATTCAGTTCGGACATTTGGAACAGTTAGCAGGATAAAGTCCAGCGAACGAAGAGAGTACCCACCACATTTCTGAACAAACTGAACAAACTACTGTAAGAGCTGCTTCCTGTGCTTGGCCCTCCTATGTTGAACATAATAAACGGCTCTCTATCCACCTGATGTGTACCAAACTCACTAAAAGTGGCAGTTATAAAGCCTCTCTTGAAAAAGCCAAACATTGACCCAGAAAATATAAAAAACTATCTGCCTATATCGAGTCTCCCATTCCCCTCAAAAATGTTAGAAAAAGCTGTTGCGCAGCAACTCACTGCCTTCCTGAAGACAAACAATGTATACAAAGTGCTTCAGTCTGGTTTTAGACCCCATCATAGCACTGAGACTGCACTTGTAAATGACCTTTTAATGGCGTCAGACCGAGGCTCTGCATCTGTCCTCGTGCTCCTAGACCTTAGTGCTGCTTTTGATACCATCGATCGCAAAATTTTTTGGGAGAGATTGGAAACCCAAATTGGTCTACACGGACAGGTTCTGGCCTGGTTTAGATCTTATCTGTCGGGAAGATATCAGTTTGTCTCTGTGAATGGTTTGTCCTCTGACAAATCAACTGTAAATTGTTCCTCAAGGTTCCATTTTAGGACCACTATTGTTTTCACTATATATTTTACCTCTTGGGGATGTCATTCGAAAACATAATGTTAACTTTCACTGCTATGCGGATGACACACAGCTGTACATTTCAATGAAACATGGTGAAGCCCCAAAATTGCCCTCACTGGAAGCCTGTGTTTCAGACAGAAGGAAGTGGATGGCTGCAAACGTTCTACTTTTAAACTCGGACAAAACAGAGATGCTTGTTCTAGGTCCTAAGAAACAAAGAGATCTTCTGTTGAATCTGACAATTAATCTTGATGGTTGTACAGTCGTCTCAAATAAAACTGTGAAGGACCTCGGCGTTACTCTGGACCCTGATCTCTCTTTTGACGAACATATCAAGATTGTTTCAAGGACAGCTTTTTTCCATCTGCGTAACATTGCAAAGATCAGACATTTTCCGTCCAAAATTGACGCAGAAAAATGTATCCATGCTTTTGTTACTTCTAGGTTAGACTACTGCAATGCTCTACTTTCCGGCTACCCGGATAAAGCACTAAATGGCTTTCTGTTAAGGCAAGGGCTGATTTCAAGGTTTTACTGCTAACTTACAAAGCATTACATGGGCTATCTCCTACCTATCGTTCCGATTTGGTCCTGCCGTACATACCTACACGTACGCTACGGTCACAAGACTCAGGCCTCCTAATTGTCCCTAGAATTTCTAAGCGAAACAGCTGGAGGCAGGGCTTTCTCCTATAGAGCTCCATTTTTATGGAATAGTCTGCCTACTCATGTGAGAGACGTAGACTCAGTCTCAACCTTTAAGACTTTATTGAAGACTCATGTCTTCAGTAGGTCCTATGATTGAATGTAGTCTGGCCCAGGAGTGTGAAGGTGAACGGAAAGGCACTGGAGCAACGAACCGCCCTTGGGGTCTCTGCCTAGCCGGTTCCCCTCTCTCCACTGTGATTCTCTGCCTCTAACCCTATTACAGGGTCCGAGTCACTGGCTTACTGGTGCTCTTCCATGCCGTCCCTAGGATGGGTGCGTCACTTAAGTGGGTTGAGTCACTGACGTGGTCTTCCTGTCTGGGTTGGCGCCCACCCTTGGGTTGTGCAGTGGCGGAGATCTTTGTGGGCTATACTCGGCCTTGTCTCAGGATGGTAAGTTTGGTGGTTGAAGATGTCCCTCTAGTGGTGTGGGGGCTGTGCTTTGGCAAAGTGGGTGGGGTTATATCCTGCCTGTTTGGCCCTGTCCGGGGTATCATCGGATGGGGCCACAGTATCTCCTGACCCCTCCTGTCTCAGCCTCCAGTATTTATGCTGCAGTAGTTTATGTGTTGGGGGGCTAGGGTCAGTCTGTTATATCTGGAGTATTTCTCCAGTGTCCTGTGTGAATTTAAGTATGCTCTCTCTAATTCTCTCTTTCTCTCTTTCTTTCTTTCTTTCTCTCGGGGGACCTGAGCCCTAGGACCATGCCTCAGGACTACTTGGCATGATGACTCCTTGCTGTCTCCAGTCCACCTGGCTGTGCTGCTGCTCCAGTTTCAACTGTTCTGCCTGCGGCTATGGAACCCTGACCTGTTCACTGGATGTGCTAACTGTCCCAGACCTGCTGTTTTCAACTCTCTGGAGACAGCAGGAGCGGTAGAGATACTCTCAATGATCGGCTATGAAAAGCCAACTGACATTTACTCCTGAGGTGCTGACTTGCTGCACCCTCGACAACTACTGTGATTATTATTATTTGACCATGCTGGTCATTTATGAACATTTGAACATCTTGGCCATGTTCTGTTATAATCTCCACCCGGCACAGCCAGAAGAGGACTGGCCACCTCTCATAGCCTGGTTCCTCTCTATGTTTCTTTCTAGGTTTTGGCCTTTCTAGGGAGTTTTTCCTAGCCACCGTGCTTCTACACCTGCATTGCTTGCTGTTTGGGGTTTTAGGCTGGGTTTCTGTACAGCACTTTGAGATATCAGCTGATGTAAGAAGGGCTATAAAATACATTTGATTTGATATGATTTTGCCAAGGAAAGTGAAAAGGACTGAGGGAAAGTAAAATGGAAAATACATGGAAAGGAACATGGAAGAACCTCAAAGATTGTTTATGTATATGTCTTAATTAATCTAAATGGTCATTTCTACATACTTTAGCGTTAGCAGTCCATCAGGCCAATAGATGGCGCTGTTGCACTGTTGTAGCAGGAGAAACAGCAAGTTCTGGCCAAGCGCGCACCATTCTGCAGAATAAGGATCAGAACTTTACAGAGGTAAACTGTGTCTGTTCTTTTTACTATTACAGGTGTGTAACAGAACTTCTAAACGTTCAAATATATACACAATATGTAATAACATGCTATTTAACAACTTTGTCAAGATATTATCACGTTAGGAAAGGTTTTGTTTTGGCTTTGTGTCGAACTGAGTGAGAGAAGAACGTGAATTACATTGAGTGAGAGAATATGTTAGCTTGATGCTAGCTGAGGTAAAAAACGATTTACGAGTCACAGGGACTATGTTTACTGAGTAGCTTACTTGTACTGGGTTTTGTCTAGGAGATTTTTTATAAAGAATCCATTTGTTAGGGATTTCTGCGTTGGTTTTACATGTTATTGGTTTTGTGTAAAATTGTGCTCACTAGCTGGTAAACTGACCGAGCACGCTCAGTCTGGTGGACTTTTAGTGCATACAGTGAGAGAGAGACGAATTTGTGGAGGTGCCAATATCTTAAAGCTGAATGTATTGTTGTCCGTTTTTTATAGAGGTAGCGGTATATAGAAAAACATTCAGTTATTTATGTTTTCATATATAGGTGTTTCTATTGTATGAATGTGAAATACATTGTGGTTTTCATGTGAAACCATACACTAAGACAGGGTTATTTGTGGAACATTTTTGAATTCGGCTTTAGGTAAAGTGCATTCATGTTGTGTGATTTAAAGTGTGCACTTGTTTGATGTGAATATTTTCAAAGTACTAACAAGAAAATAGACAATTGAACAAGAGAAAAAAAACATTCTTCAGAATAAAGAAAGCGCCAGAACTTTGCAGACGTAAACTTGTGTCCGTTCTTTTTACTATTGCAGGCCACCTCAGCTACACATGCACTCTGTCTGCACACGCATGCACATACACACGGACAAACACACACTAATGTTCTCTCTCTTGTGTTTGTCAGCAGTTCATGGTGGCCCTGTCATTCGCCTCCTTCACCTAAGCTCTGTCAGGGACCTACATGAAGAGTGCCATCACTCAGAGAGACACTTTGACCTGTCCAGCTCTCTCATCGGACTCATAGACGGCAGCTTTGAGATGGGTATCAACAATAGCATTGAGTTGCTTGAGAATTCATGTAGTAAAAACCAGATACAGACTACAGTATGATCCATTTCTTTTGTGGTTCAATCAGAGTCTGCTCACAATACTGTCCAGTTTTATAGTTGTTCCTATTAATTGATTGACTGGTGTTTGTCCATGACTCTACTGTCAAACCCCTAACATTGTTTTATGTGATGCTATATTGTTGCAGCCTAGTATCCAAACTGATATGACATTTTTAGTTTTTTTTTAAAACAGCGTTTATAATTTGCGATTCCTGGCTACTGTAGTGTTGTGGTTTCTTGCATGTAACCTGCTGTTCCTGGCTGTGGTCAGCCATTTTGGGGCGAAGCTGCACCGGCCCAGGCTAATTTCTATGGGCTGTTTCCTCATGGCTGTATGATCCTTCCTCACTGGCCTGCCACACTTCTTCATGGGACGGTAAAACAACTGAAATACTGGTTAAACTTGTGCTTCTAGAGATACTCCAATGCGGAGGATAGTTTCACTTTAGAAATAAAGAAATGTATCCAGTTGTTGATTAATTTCAGTTAATTTAGAACTAAAGTCTTGCGTAATTGGTCAGCTGCTTGATTATGTTTTGGGGCCATACATGTTAAGAGAAGCGATTTAAGAGATGCTTTAACTGTGATGTGGTAAAGTTGGACCCAGATACAGAGAAGAGACCAGAAGATGAAGCAGTGGTTCCAACCAGTCTCCATCCCTCAAGGGCCCACTTAACTGCCAAGAGCTCCCGGTTGCCTACATCGTAGTTGCTTTCCGCTGGTCGAGAACCGCTTGGAGAGAAAGGCGCATGGGTGCAGTTTCTTAACCTCCTAGTTCCGCTGTGAAAGGACCGCACCAGCTCCGGTGTCCGAGGCGTCCACCTCTACCACAAAGGGACGAGTAGGATCAGGATGAACGAGGATGGGTCCGGAGGTGAAACATCCCTTGAGCTCTGTCAACCTCGGGATTCCAGCAAAAACCTGCTTGAGTGAGGTGGGACAGGGCCGAATGTGTTCCGGAAGGGTTTTTGCAGAAGATCAGGATGTCGTCGAGGTAAACAAAGACAAACCCGGTTCAACATATCCCTAAGAGTGTCATTGATCAATGCCTGAAAGTCTGCCTGTGAGTTCGATATTCCGAAGGTCATGACTAAATACTCAGTGACCACTAGGGGTGTTTAAGTAAGGCAGTTTTCCACTCATCTCCCTCCCTGATTCACCCGCTAAATGGCACACATACTTAATCCATGTCTCAATTGTTTCAAGTCTTACAATATTTTTTAAACCTGTCTCCTCTTCTTTATCTATACTGATTTAAGTGGATTTAACTAGTGACATACATAAGAGATTATAGCGTTAACCTGGTTTCACCTGGTCAGCATATGTCATGGAAAGAGCAGGTGTTATTAATATTTTATACACTCAGTGTAACTCATTGGCACTGACATAAGTTATTTTCAACCATTAACTCGGGCCTTGTTGAGGCCTTATGTAGGTAAGTAATTGCTGATTGACAATAAAGTATTATTTTGATGTATGAAAAAAATATGGTATGCAATTCCTATGTAGAGAAGGTTCTCTCTGGTAGTTGTTCAATATGAGTTCAACTTTTACAGGGCACGCTTTTTTTCTTTAAGGATTTTTTAAAATTAACAAATATCATCAAACAAAAGAGGAATAGTCACATTGCTGTGATAAGGTGCGTCTCGGTGAGAGGTGTAGGAGTCAGGCGCAGGAGAGCAGGGATTTCTGAGAAGCGTGTTTAATATATAATTATATATACATAGTCCACCAATACAAAATTGGCACAGACGAAAATCCCAAAACTAAACTCTCGAAGGAACAGAAACTCGTGCCAACACACGGAGGAACAACCACAGTTCAGACACTACATACAAGTGCCTAAAAAGTGAAAACAATACAGAAACTCGTGCCAAACGCACGGAGGAACAAACTCAGTTCCGAAATTTAACTACACGTGCGTAATAACGAAAACAAGAAACATCAAAGATAATCAAGCGCAAATACACACAAGCTTAATCCCGCACGAAATAAGGCAGGTAACAGGTGCCCTATATACACACAGAAATAAACGCAATTGAAACCAGGGGCCTGTTGCACAAAAGTAGAATTAAGACATCCGGGATAAATGACTCAGCTGAGCTCAATGAAGCCAAAACATGTGCGTCCAGGCTTAATTGGTTGCACAAAGACCAAGCCAGGATGAGCAGACACGGATTCATTAAGCCAGGTGAAACCAATCCTGGATAGGTGCGCGCTCACGGCTCACTCAAATAGACCCCGCCACAGATCACAGATTAACTGATTTACCATGGCAACTAGAGCCGCGTACTTTTCCCCGTCGGAAGCACAAATCCTCATGGAGGCATACGAGGAGGTAAAATATATAATTAAGAAGAAAGGCAACACCGCCACAGTGATAAAGCAAAGAGAAAAAGCGTGGCAAAGTATTGCAGACCGCCTGAATGCGTAAGTAGTGCACAATTACACACTCACCGCTCCGCTGAAACATCACAATTACAATTCAAATATTTAATTCACATCTCCAAAAATGCAGTTGTACTGTAATTATGAAACGGTTAAATTTTTAATTGAAATGCACTGCAGATATGAGTGAAATTGTGTAAAGTAACTCCATCACACTGTATAAAGCTATGATACATTTTTTGATATTTTTACTGAAAACAAGACAAAAATACCAAGTAATTTTTTGCAGTGTGACTCCATTAAATGTGTGTGTGTGTGTGTGTAGATTAAACATGAACGGGCCAAAACGGACATGGCAGCAGGTCAAAATCAAATACAAGAACATTCTGCAGAATGGTATGGTCCCTGACTAATATTTAACAAAGCACAAGCATATATTGTACCCAGAAGGTGCCTGCTCACACATTGTCTGTACTGTTTTAGCAGTGAAAAAGAATACCCACAGACAAGGCACGGGTGGTGGGTCACCAAAGGCTGACCTTACCCCAGCAGAGGACATGGCCTTGGAGCTAAATAAAGGCAGGCCCGTCTTAGAGGGGATCCCTGGGGGGAAAGAGACGAGCATAGGTTCCTCCCAAGATGCCACCCGCTTCATTCAAGGTATGTCCTTCCATCTCTACATGGGATACAACCACATTCATATTGAATCAATTTGGACTGTCTGACTTTGGTTTACCTATTGCCTTGCAGTGTCTGGCAGCACTGTGTTCCTGTTAGAGCCACCAGCACAAGCACCAGACGATGCTGATCCAGTGAGTACTCCATCAAAGGCATACTGTAGGCCTGGCATGTCTTGTCTACTAGCTTCAATATGAATCCGATTAAATGTGATAGGGTGAAGGCCCCAGTGCAGCAGCAACAGCACATGATGGAGACGATGATGAGGAGGAGACCATCTCTCTGGATTCCAGAAGGCATGAGGTATCATGTTAAGACTGTGAAAGTACTATTTACTCTACAATGGTGAGGAGTCCTCATCAAAATCAAAAAATCTAATTTCTTTTACAGGACCCAGATGCTATACAGTGGGAAAACCAGCCTGGCAACATAGTGCGTATTAATAAAAGGACACCACATCCTGCCAAATTCCAGCTGCGCTAATTGTATTGTGTTCACAGAGCTCACAAGCTATCAGAAAGTTGTATGGCAACCACCTCCGGCGCCAAATAGAACTGGCAGACATAGACATTCAGTACAAGAAGAAAAAGATGGAAAATCTTGCACTGGAGTCCGAAATAAAAAAGAGGACAATTAGGAAACTGGACCTTGAAATAAAAAAACTTGAGAGGGAGGTGAGATATGCCTTCAATGTACACTGTATGCTAACTGTAACACAAATGTATTAATCATTATTTTTCTTTCCTCCCCCAGCTCCAAGAAGATGACACAGCTCAAAATAAAAATTAGGTATATTCTCGTAAAGTCAAGTGAGCCATGACATATGAGCTCTTATTGTGAGCACACAGGACGGTGGCATCTTTCTAAGTTTTTTTTTATTTTCCCAGCAATCAGTACAACCAAGTCATCGTTATAAGGCATCGCCCTCTTTTGCCCACCCCCCCAGCACCAGGTGTGGCCACTAGCCTATATGAAGGCCCAAAATTGTGTGTTCCTTTCTGCTCTGACAATGGCATGCCCATTCGTGCGAGATGTGGTGGATGAAGAAGCACTTGTGCTGAGGAGAGCCTTCAGGCGAGAAAGGGTCTTCAGGGACCGGTTGGACCCACTGGCCTTCCCTGATGACCATCTATATGAAAGATACAGGTTTTCTGCAGATGGCATCAGGTATCTATGCAGACTACTGGGTCCCAGGATTAAGCACCGCACTGCACGGAGCCATGCACTGAGTGTGGAGCAAATGGTTTGTGTGGCCTTGCGCTTTTTTGCTAGTGGAGCCTTCCTGTACTCAGTGGGGGATGCAGAACAGCTGAACAAGGCCACAATTTGCCGCACAATAAGGAGTGTGTGTCTGGCTATCAAAGCATTAGCAGATGTCTTCATCTCCTTCCCTGGCCACAGAAGACTCTGTGACATCAAAGAGGAGTTCTATAGGATTGCAGGTAAGAGGATCTACAAATTACAGGACAACTGTTAACACATAGTAGGATACTCATTACTTTGTGTGACAGGTTTCCCCAATGTCATTGGTGCAGTGGACTGCACACACATAAGGATAAAAGCCCCCTCAGGTGCCCATGAGGCCGATTTTGTGAATAGGAAATCCTTTCACAGCATTAATGTTCAGGTGAACATAACTTTTTGATATTGTCCATTGACGAACACTCTGCATTGCCAGTGATGTGCATTGATTGGTGTAATATTCCTCATCTTATGATTTCAGATGGTCTGCAATGCTGACTGTGTGATCAGCAATGTTGTGGCAAAATGGCCTGGCTCAGTCCATGACTCCAGAATCTTTCGGGCCTCTGAAATCTATCAGTGCCTATCACAAGGTAAGCCACACAACCCCTATTTATAACCATCATGGCTGTGTCAAGAATATCACTGTGTTTATGAGGTAGTAATGATGAGATTTTGTGTTGACAGGTGAATTCTCTGGTGTGTTGCTGGGAGACAGGGGGTATGGCTGCCAGCCTTTTCTCCTGACACCTTTCACAGACCCCCAGGAAGCACAGCAGGCCTACAACCATGCCCATGCCAGGACCAGGGCCAGAGTTGAAATGACCTTTGGCCTCCTGAAGGCACGCTTTCACTGCCTTCACAAATTAAGGGTCAGCCCTGTTAGGGCATGTGATATTACTGTGGCTTGTGCTGTCCTCCACAATGTGGCCTGCCTGAGGAAGGAGAGGGCCCCCAGAGTGCCACCAGCCATGGACTGGGACAATCCGGCAATCTTCCCTGATGACGACAGTGGTCGGCTGCTGAGGGACCAATATGTGTTGAATTATTTTAGTTAGTATGTGTGCTTTCAATTTTGGTTAAATATGTCCTGCGGTGGCAGAGGAATTTGGGTTTTTTTGTGTTCGTTTTTTGACGAATTTGGCCTCTTATGATGTTTGTGCGGTATACTGTGTGTAATACAAGGCTGCAGGGAGGCTACTGCATCCATTCATTTGTCTGTTCAGTTGATGTGTATGGATTTGTCCTGCATTTATTTTAGTGTGCAGACATGCAGGGTGTGTTATATACAGACCTTTGAATGTGTATGTATCATTTTGTATAATATGCTTGGATTCTGTGCTTTCCATCTTGTAGAGTCACTGTGACTTCAGTTTCGAAAGGAGCTGATGGTTTACCTGCTTTGTTTTGTCCTTATTCAATAAAGGAACATAATGTTACACATTGTGTTTTTATATTCATATGGAATGTGTATTTGTTTATATGACAGAGTACTAGGGCCACACTGAAGAAAAAGGATAAAGTCATACATTTATGAGGCTGGTTCTTTCTGCAGAAAAGCTACATATTGTTTTTACAGTTTTGATACTTATGACAATGTGATACTTAATATTCTGGCACATCAGCATGTCTTTGTTTATGAAACCATACTGAAGTACAATTTCACGAAATGCCCCACATCTGTCATTTTAACAACTGTCCTCCTTTAAAACAACTGGTTACAATATTATGACTTGTGTTTTTTTTCCCCTCTGTGGCCCTAATATTCTATCATTTTATATATAGCCTTATAGTCTATGGGAAACTGTAAATTATCTAATGATAGCAACATCATCTAAAAATCATTTTTTATCCAAAATCATTGAAATTAATGATCACAAACGTTTAAATAATAACAGTGGGTCTAGTTATATGTGATAACAATGTATAGTGAGCAGTGAAATAACTATTGGTTTCCATTTGTGGTGACTGCTGACTGACATTAGGGATGAGATTAAATAGATCCTGGAATTTAGCCTGGTCTGGAGCAGGCTAGCTCCACAGAATAAATCTCCATGGTAATTTATACCATAACATATCCTCCTGCCCCCTATCCATCTTTAGTGCAACCGGATTACGGATCAATTGAGCCAGGATCACCAAGATATCCTGGCTTAATCCCTTATCCTAGTTTTGTGCAACAGGCCCCAGGTGTGAAAAGGAACACAGACAAAACAACCAGAAAAGGAAAAAGGGATCGGTGGCGGCTAGTAAACCGGCGACGCCGAGCGCCGCCCGAACAGGGAGAGGAGTTATCTTCGGTAGAAGTCGTGACATGCGAACAAGCATACATACAAACTATTTACATTGCCAGGAATTCTAAACAAACAAATCATATTCATTAATAATACAACAAGTTTTAATTGCCTTTTTGTTTTTCATTTTAGTTAAAGTGGTGCCATAATGTTTAAACTCATTTATAAAGTGAAAAAAGTAACGTTTTGAATTAGACCATTTGCATTTGTGAATATGAAATTGACCTAGTATTATTAGCAGTTGAATTAAATATACTACATCTTTATCTATGTCAGAATTTCTGAAATAAATCATTATATCAAAACCATTAAATAGTACAACCGGTCCTATTTTTTTGTAACAAAATTCCGTATGTCAATCCAAAACATTCTGCTATTGTCACACCCTGACCTAAGAGAGCCGTTTTATTTCTCTATTTGGTTAGGTCAGGGTGTGATGTGGGGTGGGCATTCTATGTTTTGTATTTCTGTGTGTTTGGCCAAGTGTGGTTCCCAATCAGAGGCAGCTGTCTATCGTTGTCTCTGATTGGGAATCATACTTAGGCAGCCCGTTTTGCCACCTTAGTTGTGGGTAGTTGTCTTTGTTAGTGGCCTGTATAGCCCTAGTAAACTTCACGTTCGTTTGGGTGTTTCTTGTTTTGTTGGCGACATTTATAATAAAGAAAAATGTACGCTCACCACGCTGCACCTTGGTCCGGTCATTTCCACGAAGACATCGATCGTGACAGCTATAAATACAGGTAAAAAAAACAAATGCAAAATGGTCTCCTTCTCCATTCCACAGAAATCACAGATATATTCAATATTCAGCTTGAATCTTTCCAAAACATGTTTCACAGGATAAATTCTATGTAACATTTTAAATTAAACTTCCTTTTCTTTGTTACTGATACAATATTTGTTAGCAATTTTCCATGCTTTCCCCCATTGTATATCACCATAGATATCTGACCAAAAGAATCTTGCTGAGGGAATTGTAGTATCACAAACAATATTCCTAATCTGTTTATTACTACATTTATCTTTGATGTTAATATTGCCAATGAATATATTTTCATGTAAATCTATGTTACTTACATCAACCACAGAGGAATTTAAAATAGATTACAACCCCCCTTGGAATCGCATCAAAAACAATTGCATATTCTTTTGGGGTTATTGGAATTATAAACTTATCAAGAAATTCCCCATATGAGAGTAGATATCCATCCTTATTCAGTAACTGACCAACCCAAATAATTTTATTCTCAAACCAGTTATGAAAAAAATAGACTTACTTTTTATGGAACAACAAAAATATCTGTGAGGGGAAAAAGTGTGTTTATACGCTAACATCCAAGCTAAAATTGCCCGCTTATGAAATTTGGCAAACTTTACTGGGATTTTATCAATATCAAAATTACATGGAAGCAAAAATTCTAAACCACCAACAGAGTCAAATAAATACTTAGGAAGACATTCCAAATACTGTTCTGGTTCTTAACATACTTCAGAATCCAATTTATTTTAAAAGTAGTATTCAGAGTATTGAAATCTAAAACCTCAAGACCTCCTTGTTCTTGGGTATTAGTGAGAATATCTTTTCGTAGATAGTGAGGCTTGTTCCTCCAAATAAAATTGTAACGATTCTTATCTAAGTCCTTTACAATTTTAGGGGGTAAGTCAAGGGATAACGAGACATAAAGCGATCTGGATAACCCTTCAGCTTTGGATAATAAAACCCGACCGTATAACGAAATATCTCTCATCAACCAGAGGTTCAATTTCTTCTTTGTTTTCTCAATAATGGTGTTAAAGTTCAATTCACTCCTTTGTTTTTCATCCTTGGATATAACAATTTCAAGATAAGTAACCTTATCTTTAACTGGGATACCATATACTTCCTGTAAAACACAATCCTTGAGTGGAAATAAGACTGACTTATTGATATTAATTTCCAAACCCAAAACAATGGAAAAGTCTTCAATACAGGAAACTGCTTTAGAAACCTCATTCCTGTCTCTTAAAAATATAGTGGTTGTCACGACTTCTGCCGAAGTCGGCTCCTCTCCTTGTTCGGGCGGCGTTCGGCGGTCTACGTCACCGGCTTTCTAGCCATCGCCGCTCCATTTTTCATGTATCCATTTGTTTTGTCTTGTTCCCTGCACACCTGGTTTTCATTCTCCAATCAATCTACATGTATTTATTCCTCTGTTCCGCATCATGTCTTTGAGAAAGATTGTTTGTGTTACGTGTTATTTGTTGACGCGCCAGACTGGTTTGTTTTTTCCGTGGTATTTCACGAAGATGTTTATTGTTAAACATAATTCTTGTGACTGTTTTGAGCTTTTTGCACTTTTGCCTCAATAAAGTGTGCGCCTGTTCACAAATCTCTGCTCTCCTGCACCTGACTTCGCTACCAGTATGCACACAATTGACAGAATCTTTCAACCACCATGGAGTCAGCAGGAGCAGGTACCCCGGTCAGAGGAGTCGAGGAGCGCGTCCAGGAAAACGATGCAATGCTACATCTCGGTGCCATGATGAATCGCGTTGTCCAGACCATGGACCGCTGGGAGAGAAAGGAAGTCTCTCCAGTGCCTTGACAAGCGCAACCGGGGTTACCTCTACCCGTCCCGTCTGGATCCAGCACCAGTGGGATGCATCTCTCCCTTCCCAGGGAGTATGATGGGACGGCCGCACAGTGCCAGGGGTTACTTTTACAACTGGACCTATACCTGGCCACCGTTCACCCAGCTCCCTCAGGAAGGGAGAGAATATCCGCCCTTGTCTCATGCCTCTCGGGGAGAGCTCTGGAGTGGGCAAACGCCGTGTGGGGAGAGGAAGACGCGGCGTTGGACCACTTCGAAGAGTTCACCCGCTGCTTCCGGGCCGTCTTTGACCATCCGCCTAAAGGTAGAGCGGCGGGGGAACGACTCTTCCATTTGAGGCAGGGGACGAGAAGCGCACAGGATTTCGCGCAGGAGTTCCGGACCTTGGCCGCCAGAGCAGGATGGAACGACAGGGCCCTCATCGAACACTATCAATGCAGCCGATGTGAGGACGTCCGACAGGAGTTGGCCTGCAGGGATGCCACCATCACCTTTGACCAACTGGTGGATCTGTCCATCTGGTTAGATAACCTGCTGGTCATCCGTGGACGTCCTGAGGGGGCTCTGTCGGTTCCATCTCCCAGCACTCCCGCTCCGGTGCCCATGGAGCGGAACTGTCTTAAATTTGATCGTTTATTTGCGTATTAGGGTACCAAAGGATTGATTATAAACGTTAATTGACTTGTTTGGATAAGTTTATTGGTCATGTTTGGGTTTCATTTTGTATGCATTTTGAAAGAGGGAAACCGAGTGAATTATTGACTGAAGCGCGCCAGCTAAACTGAGTTTTTATGGATATAAAGAAGGACATTATCGAACAAAAGTGTCACGAATACCACCGAAGGTGGCTCCCCTTCCTGTTCGGGTGGCGCTCGGCCGTCGTCACCGGTCTACTAGCTGCCACCGATCCCTTTTTCCTTTTCGTTTGTTTTTGTCTAATTGTTTTCACCTGTTCCTTGTTGGGGTTTTGGATGGGTGTTATTTAAGTTTGTTTAGCCCGCTGGTGTTTGTGCGGGCTTGTTGTTATTTTGACGTATGTGGTGTTTGTGCTGTTTTGGGTTTTCGCTGTCCGGTATTTTTGTAACTATGGTTTTGGGTTTGTTGCACCTGTGTTTTGGGCTTCACCCATGTTTTTGACTAGTTACTTTACGAAAGGACATTAAAGCGTTTTTCCCGTTCTACCTTCTGCTCTCTGCGTCTGACTCCACACCCATCACTCTCCAGTCGTTACAAAAAGGACCATTTGTAATGTAACTGAGACCTTTTGGAGTGCCAACAGAAGAAGATCTTCAAAGGTATGTGTCACGAGAATTATGTTCTCAGTGTTCATAACCCAATTCAAATAATCTACTCAGTCTGCAAACCAGAATCTGTAAGATACTGGTTGAATGAATCAGACGGAGGCCCAGCTACGATAGTCAGAAAGTTTATTTACGATAGCGCTGGTTAGTTGTACAAAACAATTCATTTTATACTAGCTCCTTACGCACATACATTTGCACACAAACAGTAGGTATTCTACGCACATACTGTATCAATACCCAGCCGACAAAGATTAGGGACCGTGAGAAGCACTCCCTGTCCTTTCCCAAATCTCTGTGGCCCCTAGCCAAGGTCGGCACCGAATCTTGCTCAGACAGTCTGTGTTTAAGATACTTCAGAGACATATTGTACAGATATATTGTTTTACCCTAATTCTGACTAAAACTACACATCATTTATTATAATTTTGCTGGCTAAGACTACACACATCATTAATAATAATTTGATGATTCTAATGTATTTCACTGATTCTAATCAATTACAATTATATAGTTTCGGGGTGGAATATTCTAATCATTCATTTAAATATATAAATTCCATCCACAGTAAGGCATTTATGTCGCTATTTCTGACTTGTGTCGCAACTCCCTGGTTGAAAATTATTTGTTATGCATTTGTGTGCTGGGCGCTGTCCTCAGATAATGGCATGGTTTGCTTTCGCTGTAAAGCCTTTTTGAAATCTGACACATTGGCTGGATTAACAACAAGTTAAGCTTTATTTTGATGTATTGCACTTGTGATTTCATGAAAGTTTAATATTTATAGAAATTTAATTTGAATTTGGCGCTCTGCAATTTCACTGGAAATTGTCAAAATGGGACGGTAGCGTCCCACTAATCTGCAAGAAGTTCACTTTCCTGAGTTTTCCCCACATTCCCAGCATAAGGCGCTCGTCGATTCAGGCGCGGCTAGGAATTTCATAGACAGATCATTTGCCCATAGTTTAGGGATCCCCATTGTTCCAGTAGCTAAGCCCTTCCCAGTTCACGCCTTAGACAGTCGACCAATAGGGTCAGGGTTAATTAGGGAGGCCACCGCTCTCCTAGGCATGGTGACGCAGGGGGGTCACAAGGAGAGAATCAGTCTCTTCCTCATTGACTCTCCTGCGTTTCCCGTGGTGCTAGGCCTACCCTGGTTAGCCTGTCATGACCCCACTGTCTCATGGCAACGGAGGGTTCTCACGGGGTGGTCGCAAGAGTGAGGTGTTTAGGGGTTTCCATTGGTGCTACTACGGTGGAAAGTCCAGACCAGGTCTCCACCGTGTGCATTCCCCCGAATATTCCGATTTGGCTCTCGCCTTCTCCAAGAAAGCGACTCAATTACCACCCCATCGTCGGGGGGATTGTGCGATAAACCTCCAGGTAGACGCCGCACTTCCCAGGAGTCACGTGTATCTCCTGTCACAGGCAGAGATGGCGGCTATGGAGACATATGTCTCCGAATCTCTGCGTCAGGGGTACATTCGGTCCTCCACTTCACACGCCTCCTCGAGTTTCTTTTTTTGTGAAGAAGGAAGGACGTCTGCGCCCGTGTATTGACTATCGAGCCCTTAACCAGATCACTGTGAAGTACAGTTACCCGTTACCTCTCATAGCCACAGCGATTGAGTCAATGCACGGGGCGCGCTTCTTCACTAAACTAGATCTCAGGAGCGCTTACAACCTGGCGTCTATCCGGGAGGGAGACGGGTGGAAGCCAGCGTTCAGTACCACCTCAGGGCATTATGAGTACCTCGTCATGCCGTACGGGTTGATGAATGCTCCGTCAGTCTTCCAAGCCTTTGTAAACGGGATTTTCAGGGACCTGCACGGGCAGGGTGTAGTGGTGTATATCGATGACATTCTGATATACTACGCTGCACGCGCCGAGCATGTGTCCTTGGTGCGCAAGGTGCTTGGTCGACTGTTGGAGCATGACCTGTATGTCAAGGCTGAGAAATGCCAGTTCTTCCAGCAGTCCGTCTCCTTCCTAGGATACCGCATTTCCACCTCACGGGTGGAAATGGAGAGTGACCGCATTTCAGCCATGCGTAATTGGCCAACTCCCACCACGGTAAAGGAGGTGCAGCATTTTTTAGGGTTTGCCAATTACTACCGGAGGTTTATCCGGGGTTTTGGTCAGGTAGCGGCTCCCATTACCTCACTGCTGACGGGGGGCCCGGTGCGTTTGCAGTGGTCGGAGTTTACCTCGGCTCCCGTGCTGGCGCATCCGGATCCCTCTTTGGCGTTCACGGTGGAGGTGGACGCATCCGAGGCTGGGATAGGTGCCGTGCTCTCTCAGCGCTCGGGAACGCCACCGAAGCTCCGCCCCTGTACCGTCTTCTCGAAGAAGCTCAGCCCGGCGGATCGAAACTATGATGTGGGGGACCGGGAGCTGTTGGCTGTGGTCAAGGCGTTGAAGGCGTGGATACATTGGCTTGAGGGGGCTCAACACCCTTTTCTCATCTGGACTGACCACCGCAACCTGGAGTACATCCGGGCGGCAAGGAGACTGAATCCTCGTCAGGCAAGGTGGGCCCTGTTTTGTTTTCACCCTTTCTTTTAGACCAGGTTCCCAGAATGTGAAGGCAGACGCACTGTCCCGGCTGTATGACACAGAGGAGCGGCCCATGGATCCTACTACCATACTCCCGGCCTCCTGCCTGGTGGCACCGGTAGTATGGGAGCTGGACGCGGACATTGAGCGGGCGTTACGTGCAGAGCCCGCTCCCCTCCAGTGTCCCGCTGGGCGTCTGTACGTTCCGTCTGCTGTTCGTGACCGGCTGATCTATTGGGCTCACACGTCACCCTCCTCTGGTCATCCAGGCTTCAGTCGGACGATGCGCTGTCTGAGTGGGAAGTACTGGTGGCCCACCTTGGCTAAGAACGTAAGGGTTTATGTTTCCTCCTGCTTGGTGTGTGCCCAGTGTAAGGCTCCTAGGCATCTGCCCAGAGGTAAGCTACACCCCTTACCCGTTCCACAACGGCCTTGGTCGCACCTGTCGGTCGGTTTCCTCACCGATCTTCCTCCCTCACAGGGTAACACCACGATCCTGGTCGTTGTGGACCGTTTTTCCAAGTCCTGTCGTCTCCTTCCTCTGCCCGGTCTCCCTACGGCCCTACAGACTGCGGAGGCCTTGTTTACACACGTCTTCCGGCACTACGGGGTGCCTGAGAATATAGTGTCTGATCGGGGTCCCCAGTTCACGTCAAGGGTCTGGAGGGAGTTCATGGAACGTCTGGGGGTCTCGATCAGCCTTACCTCGGGTTTTCACCCTGAGAGTAATGGGCAAGTGGAGAGAGTGAACCAGGATGTGGGTAAGTTTCTGCTGTCTTATTGCGGGACCGGCCAGGGGAGTGGGCAGCGTTCGTGCCCTGGGCCAAGATGGCTCAGAACTCGCTGCGCTACTCCTCTACTAAACTCTCCCCCTTCCAGTGCGTAATGAGGTACCAGCCGGTTCTGGCGCCTTGGCATCAGAGTCAGACCGAGGCTCCTGCGGTGGACGACTGGTTCAGGCGCGCGGAGGAGACCTGGGACGCCGCCCATGTTCACCTCCAGCGGGCCGTGCTGCACCAGAGGGCCAGCGCAGACCGTCACCGCAGTGAGGCTCCGGTGTTCGCACCGGGGGAGCGGGTCTGGCTCTCGACCCGAAACCTGCCCCTCCGCCTGCCCTGCCAGAAGCTGGGGCCGCGGTTTGTGGGGCCATTTAAAGTCCTGAGGAGACTGAACGAGGTTAGTTACAGCTTCCTTACTTACTTTCCCCCCGATTACCATATTAACCCCTTGTTCCATGTGTTTCTCCTCAGGCCTGTGGTGGCTGGCCCGCTCCAGGAGTCTGAGGTGCGGGAGGTTCCTCTGCCCCCTTTGGACATCGAGGGGGCCCTGGCGTACTCCATTCACTCCATACTGGATTCGAGGCACTGGGCGAGGGGCCTTCAGTACCTCGTGGACTGGGAGGGGTACGGTCCGGAGGAGAGATGCTGTGTCCCGGTGGAGGACGTTTTGGATCCTTCTATGCTGTGGGAGTTCCACCGTCTTCGTCCAGATCGCCCTGCACCTCGCCCTCCGGGTCGTCGCCGGTGTCGGCGCGCTGCTGGAGCCACGCGTCAAGGGGGGGTACTGTCACGACTTCCGCCGAAGTCGGTCCCTCTCCTTGTTCGGGCGGCGTTCGGCGGTCAACGTCACCGGTCTTCTAGCCATCGCCGCTCCACCTTTCATTTTCCATTTGTTTTGTCTTGGTTTTCCACACACCTGGTTCACATTCCCTCATCTAACTATATGTATATTACCCTCTGTTCCCCCCATGTCTGTGTGTGGAATTGTTTGTTACGTGTGGTTCGCATCAGGCTGGCTTGTGCCGGGTAGGTGTTTGACCCGTGTGTTTTGTTTATTTTACCGTTTGTGTACTTTGGGTATTATCGCTGTTTTTCTTGGGCATGAATAAAGGGCGCCTGTTATCACCCATCTCTGCTCTCCTGCACCTGACTTACCTTCAACCAGTTGCGCACATCGTGACAATAACATCACAAGTGAATACATAAATACCACTTGAAGCTTGATGATGAGTTGATCATTTGAATCAGCTGTGCAGTGCTAAGGCAAAAACAAAAATGTGCAACCCTTTGAGTCCCCAGGACGGAGAACCACTGCTCTTCATTGGGACCTCTTCATATGTAGACAGGCTTTCATAGCTCTCTTTATCTGAGGACAGAACCTCACAAGAAACAGACTTCATTATAGTCAAATTACACCGCACTGAATATTATGTTACTACTATCTATAACTACACAAAAGTGCCTGCCCTATCCAGAATAGCCTACTCTCTCAATGACAGTTGGGGCTGCTATCCTTTCACCCTCCTCCATGGCTGTTAGCTAGCTACCTACAAATGCATTTGGAGTTTTTTTTTTTTACAGTGATAAATACATCAATATAGCTAGGTAATATGAAGTTAGGTAGCTGGTGATATTTAATTCACTTAGCTAGCCATCTATACAGTATTAGAAGTTGGCAAGCTAGACAACTAGCTACCTCATTTAGCAGCTCATTTGAGTTAGCCTGCACTGTAGCTAGTTAGCTAATAATATATATATATTTTTTTTACATTTACAAAATCTATTTACTTACATGAATAGGTTCTCCCAGCCATGTGAACAATTGGAAACAGGGCAGCAAAGTGTGTTTGTCACTAGAGTGTTTTAGAAGATATTACTATTGAACTATGTACCCATTTAATTAATAACCAGACCTTCATACAAACTTGCTATGCTGAATTCTTGACGCACTATCGAACGTGCTGCCATATGCTGCCAGCACGCCCACAAGCGAGTCACAATGGGCGGCCTAAGCGGCACATGGCAATTTACTATCTAGTGTACATGCACTATCACAAAGTACTCGTGTGACCCCAACTGGTCTCGAGCGGAAATGGCAAAGAGGTTCAATGATGATGATGACAATGGTTTATTTCGTTTCATGTGTACTATGGCAGCTAAACGTTGATTTACAGTAACACATACAATATATATTTTTTTTCATATGGTCCCGATAGTTGTGTAATGTTGGCTACCTGAATTATTTGGATGTAACCAAAAAACACTAAATATTTTTTCAAAACTATTCATGGTTGACCCTATACAGTCAATGGGCCAATCAGCTGCTGTCTACTTTCATTGAAAATAAAATCTATAAAAAAAGAAAATAGGGGGGGGGGATCACGTGACCCTTGAATGAGATGGCCGCATGAACTAAGAGCTCCGCACAAGTAGTTTCCAATTCTTAATCGTACCTCCACTTCAAGTTTAAACTCCTTTAGCTTTTGTCAAAAAGTAATGGCGGCTACAAAAGACAACATTACAGGTGACATTTTTACCCGGACTCGAGCATTAACAGCGGAAAAAGCCTCCAAGAAGCAGCTAGCTTCAGAAAAAGCTAGCGCCATTAGCCAGAAGCAAGAGGACCCGTCCCCCCTGAGGCCCAACAAATGCCAACTTCACACTCTGTCGAAGACATCCTTTCTGAGCTGAGATCCCAATGTACAGAACTCAACATTAAATTAGATGCCATTAACTCTCTGCTCAGTGAGATTAGTACACATACATTTAGTACACATACATTTACATATAACAATTCCACACACAGACATGGGGGGAAACAGAGGGTTATATGCAAGACGAGTAATGAGGGAATGCAAACCAGGTGTGCGGGAAAACAAGACAAAACAATGATAGGTGGACCGGCGATGGCTAGAAGACCGGTGACGTCGACCGCCGAACGCCGCCCGAACAAGGAGAGGGACCGACCTCGGCGGAAGTCGTGACATCCTGCTGATATTACGTTTTAATAAAAACGAAAAACTTATCCTATAGATCCCTCTTAAGGATTTGCCCCAACATTTCTGTTTTATTTGGTCCAAACGATTAGCCCTGTGTCTCTTGGGGGAGGTATATGTAGGCTGGGCTATTGATTTTATTTTCTCCCTCCCTTTTTAATGTGGTCTGGACGGGGGCTACGTTGTCACTTACTCAATGCGGGGCGGAGAGGATGAGGCATTTCTTTGGTGGGGAGGGGGAGACGTTGTGCGTTGCTAACTGTTCCCGTTTTTTTGTTTTTTTCGGAACACAGAATTGAGACTGAGCGGGGGGGGGGGTAATAGATCCAACGGGATGTGTCGAGTTGTTTGGGAACTCGGCTGGGGTGTTCAGAGTGTTATTTTATGTACACCATTTATTTTTATTTTATGTGATCGCAGCTGTAACTATTATCCACCTTTACCCAGAGATGACTTGCACTAGAGTTCAATTACTGTTCGATGACGTTGACTAGTACCTTAAATCTATTGACATGGAACTGCCATGGTCTAGATCATGCAATAAAACGGAAAAAGATACTATGTGCTCTAAAAAAGGAAAAAGCAGACATTGTGCTATTACAAGAGACACACCTCTGTGATGCCGAACATGCCAAACTCCGCAGAGCTTGGGTGGGACAGGTGTATTTCTTATCTTTCAAATCAAACAGTAGAGGCACAGCCATACTTATCCATAAGAATGTTCCATTCATAATTGACAAAAACATATCTGATCCGGAAGGGAAATTTATTCTGATAACTGGGTCACTGTATGGGCAACCAATTACTATCTTAAACATATACGCCCCTAACACAGATACTCCTGCTTTCATGTCAAAAATGATAACCCTGTTCAATGAGCATTGTGTTTCCTTTAGAGTGCTGGCCGGAGATTTTCATTGTACCCTCAACCCAACCCTGGACAAATCATCTCAAGTCCCCACCACAAATCCTAGATCTGCAAAGATGTTGAACTCTCTTACTAAAGAGATGGGACTGATATATATCTGGAGAGAGACTAATAGCTCATCTATGGACTACACATACTACTTTAATGTCCATAACATCTACTCTCGTATAGATTACATTTTTATCACAAAGATTTTCATAAATTCAGCCATGTGTACAATCGGACCCATAGCACTTTCAGATCCCGCCTTTGTCCACCTCCGCTTTGACCTCTGCAAAAACATTCCGAGGTCAAAGAGCTGGAAATTCAACACCTCCATGTTATCAAACGAAGCGTTCCATACATTGGTAACTACATGGATAGACAACTACACTCTTGACAACAAAGATTCTGCTGTTTCTCCAGCCACAATGTGGGACGCTGCCAAAGCCACACTAAGAGGTCATCTAATTGCATATGCTTCCTCTAAGAAAAAATCAATGGAAACACACAGGCTAGATCTTGAGAGGGAGCTGGAATGCTGTGAAAAAGTACATTAACAATCCCCAGACAGCACCTCCTGGAGTCATCTTAAAGCAGCCAAAGCCAAACTGAATTTGGACAACACTCGGGAGATTTAAAAAACGTTTTCTTTACTAAACAGAAATACCATGAGTATAGCAATAGGCCTAGTAGATTGCTTGCTTACCAATTTAAAAAGGAGCAGTCAGAGCGTACAATCATGGCTATCCGAACAGCAGAGGACGAGGTCACATATGACCCCAAAAAGATAAATGTAACTTCTCATGATTTTTACTGCAAACTATATACCTCTGAGAGAAAACATACGGAGGCAGAACTCCATTCCTTCCTAGAGGGAATCTCGCTACCTAAACTATCAGAGACCAACCAGAAGATCTCAACTCCCCCTTCTCTCCTGAGGAGATCCTGGAGGCAATTATCTCCATGCCACTGTCATGACGTTGGCCTGGGGGTAGGTTATGACAGTCATAAATACCTCTCCCCCCTTTTTCCTCTCTCTAACCAACTGATGTGACATTTGAAAATCCTTTGGTTAACATAGATATTCTGGGAACATCAGAAGGTGGGGGGAAATGAACTATATTCTGGTAATCCGACCAATTGAACATATGCGGTGGTACTTAATGAATATGATGTCAGTTCGGTTGTCATCTGAGACATTCTCATCAATGATAGGATGACATAAACTCTACAGTGGAAAGTCTGCACATTGTAGTTATCGGAGTCACATGGAATTGTTGTTCAATTTAAATGTTTGAATATAAAATTATTGGTGAAGAGATGAAATGTAATTTTAGCTTCCAAATGAGAGATTTGGAAGATACTGTATTTACGATAGCATGGCTTCTCCCTTTGTTCCTAAAGTCTTCCCGCTCTTTCACTCAAACCAATCCCCCTTTTCTTTGTGTAACCAGCTGTCATATCTGTTCCGCCCGCTAGGGACGTTTTCCTTTATGACGTAATTTGTAATCAAGGTATGATTCATTCTGTGTATATGTAATTCTGTGTGATTAGTTAGGTATTTAGTAAATAAATAATTAAACCCAATTTTGTATTGCTGATTCAACTTGTTAGCCAGGGTTCGTGAAGATAACCAAGAATTTACAAGTTTCAGATGAGACTGAATTAAGGTGACGATTAATATTGACTGCTATTGATGTAAAGGTCTTTAAGAGTTTATTCGGAAGATAACAGCTCTATAAATATTATTTCGTGGTGCCCCGACTTTCTAGTTAATAATTACATTTACATGATTAGCTCAATCAGGTAATATTAATTACGGAGAAAGGATTTTATAGAATTGCATGTCATATCACTTAATCCGGCATAGCCAAAGACACGACACCACCTAATAGGTCCCCAGGCCCAGATGGATTTCCCAGAGAGTTCTACAAAGCTTTTTGACCCCAGCTTAGCCCTATTTTCATGCCAATGCTGGATGATTTGAGCAAAAACGGAGCTCTCCCAGACTCAATGCACACAGCTCGCATTACAGTGTTGCTCAAAAAGACAAGGACCCTCTATCCTGCTCCTCCTTCCGGCCCATAAGCTTGTTGGATTTCGACTACAAAATAATTACCAAATTGCTTGCCAAAAGACTAAACACTCTTCCTCCCAAAATAATATAAGCGGACCAAACTGGATTTATTAGAGACAGGTACTCTTCTGATAACATTCGCCGGCTTTTTTGATATTATTGATCAAGTAAACGCACAGAAGACCCCTGTCCTGCTGGCTTCACTGGATGCTGAGAAGGCGTTCGACAGGATGGAGTGGAGCTTTCTGATCTCAGTCTTACAAAAGTTCAATATGGGCCCAAACTTTATTAAATGGATTACGTCCCTATACTCTCATCCAAATACCATGGGGACTACTAACGGACTGAACTCTGACAGATTCCCTTTGGGACAGGGCACAAGACAAGGGTGCTCGTTGTCCCCCCTGCTCTACTTGTTGGGGGCGGAGCCTCTGGCAGAGTTGATAAGGAGCCATCCAAGTATTATGGGTGTTTCTGCAGGCGGCCTGCAGCACAAGATTTCGCTCTACGCGGATTATGTCTTGCTCTACATATCCAACCCTGAGAAATCCCTCCCATTTTATACACAATTGCTCAGTATTGCAAGAATCAATGGGCAATGGCGGCAGGGTAGCCTAGTGGTTAGATAGAGCGTTGGGCTAGTAACCGAAAGGTTGCAAGTTCGAATCCCTGAGCTGACAAGGTACAAATCTGTCGTTCTGCCCCTGAACAAGGCAGGTAACCCACTGTTCCTAGGCTGTCATTGAAAATAAGAATTTGTTCTTAACTGACTTGCCTAGTTAAATAAAGGTAAAATAAAAATGGCAAGTTTTCAGGATATAAGATACATTTTTACAAATCCACTGTTTGCCCTCTCAATCTTACACTCACCAGCTCTATGAAGACACGATGTCCGTTCCAATGGAAGACACAGGGGTTTCAATACCTTGGGATCTTCGTAACACCAGATCTGAATAGCCTTTTCTTTTTTTTTCTTTTTAAATTTTACCCCCCTTTTCTCCCCAATTTTCGTGGTATCCAATTGCTAGTAATTACTATCTTGTCTCATCGCTACAACTCCCGTACGGGCTCGGGAGAGACGAAGGTCGAAAGCCATGCGTCCTCCGAAACACAACCCAACCAAGCCGCACTGCTTCTTAACACAGCGCGCGCCTCCAACCCGGAAGCCAGCCGCACCAATGTGTCGGAGGAAACACCGTGCACCTGGCTCCCTTGGTTAGCGCGCACTGCGCCCGGCCCGCCACAGTCGCTGGTGCGTGATGAGACAAGGATATCCCTAACGGCCAAACCCTCCCTAACCCGGACGACGCTAGGCCAATTGTGCGTCGCCCCACGGACCTCCCGGTCGCGGCTGGCTGCGACAGAGCCTGGGCGCGAACCCAGAGTCTCTGGTGGCGCAGCTAGCGCTGCGATGCAGTGCCCTAGACCACTGCGCCACCCGGGAGGCTGAATAGCCTTTTCAAGGAAAATTATCTTCCACTCCTGGATCGACTCAAGAACAATCTCCAAACCTGGGTCTCCCTCCCAATTAGCTTAGTCAGAAGAATTAATGTCATCCATATGAACAGCCTCCCTAGATTGAACTATTTATTTCAGATGCTCCCATACTATCTCCCAGTTTCCTTTTTCAAAACAACCAACCAAAGCATCACCAAATTTATATGGGGCAATAAAAAAACCTAGGATCATGTTCTCCACTCTATCGAAATCTGAATCTAAGGGTGATCTTGCCCTTCCCTCCCTTCAATTGTACTACTGGTCTGCCCAAATCTGCAACATGCTAACATGGATCACAAACAGACAAGAGTCAACGTGGATTCAGATAGAAGCCCAATCCTGTGGTTCATTGCCCCTAAGCTCAATTATATTCATTAATAACTTTAGTGAAGTGGGAAACATAGCCAAAACCTTTGTGATTTACAGCACCCTACTAGCGTGGAGGGACTGTAAGAAATACCTGGGCATTTCAAATCAAATCAAATTTTATTTGTCACATACACATGGTTATCAGATGTTAATGCGAGTGTAGCGAAATGCTTGTGCTTCTAGTTCCGACAATGCAGTAATAACCAACAAGTAATCTAACCTAACAATTCCACAACTACTACCTTATACACACAAGTGTAAAGGGATAAAGAATATGTACATACAGATATATGAATGAGTGATGGTACAGAACGGCATAGGCAAGATGCAGTAGATGGTATAGAGTACAGTATATACATATGAGATGAGTAATGTAGGGTATATAAACATAAAGTGGCATAGTTTAAAGTGGCTAGTGATACATGTATTACATAAAGATGGCAAGATGCAGTAGATGATATAGAGTACAGTATATACATATACATATGAGATGAGTAATGTAGGGTATGTAAACATTATATTAAGTGGCATTGTTTAAAGTGGCTAGTGATACATTTTTACATAAATTTCCATCAATTCCCATTATTAAAGTGGCTGGAGTTGAGTCAGTATGTTGGCAGCAGCCACTAAATGTTAGTGGTGGCTGTTTAACAGTCTGATGGCCTTGAGATAGAAGCTGTTTTTCAGTCTCTCGGTCCCTGCTTTGATGCACCTGTACTGACCTCTCCTTCTGGATGATAGCGGGGTGAACAGGCAGTGGCTCGGGTGGTTGTTGTCCTTGATGATCTTTATGGCCTTCCTGTGACATCGGGTGGTGTAGGTGTCCTGGAGGGCAGGTAGTTTGCCCCCGGTGATGCGTTGTGCAGACCTCACTACCCTCTGGAGAGCCTTACGGTTGTGGGCGGAGCAGTTGCCGTACCAGGCGGTGATACAGCCCGACAGGATGCTCTCGATTGTGCATCTGTAAAGGTTTGTGAGTGTTTTTGGTGACAAGCTAAATTTCTTCAGCCTCCTGATGTTGAAGAGGCGCTGCTGCGCCTTCTTCACAGCCCTGTCTGTGTGGGTGGACCAATTCAGTTTGTCTGTGATGTGTACGCCGAGGAACTTAAAACTTACTACCCTCTCCACTACTGTCCCGTCGATGTGGATAGGGGGGTGCTCCCTCTGCTGTTTCCTGAAGTCCACAATCATCTCCTTTGTTTTGTTGACGTTGAGTGTGAGGTTATTTTCCTGACACCACACTCCAAGGGCCCTCACCTCCTCCCTGTAGGCCGTCTCGTCGTTGTTGGTAATCAAGCCTACCACTGTAGTGTCGTCCGCAAACTTGATGATTGAGTTGGAGGCGTGCATGGCCACGCAGTCGTGGGTGAACAGGGAGTACAGGAGAGGGCTCAGAACAACACCCTTGTGGGGCCCCAGTGTTGAGGATCAGCGGGGTGGAGATGTTGTTACCTACCCTCGCCACCTGGGGGCAGCCCGTCAGGAAGTCCAGTACCCAGTTGCACAGGGCGGGGTCGAGACCCAGGGTCTCGAGCTTGATGACGAGTTTGGAGGGTACTATGGTGTTAAATGCTGAGCTGTAGTCGATGAACAGCATTCTCACATAGGTATTCCTCTTGTCCAGATGGGTTAGGGCAGTGTGCAGTGTGGTTGCGATTGCGTCGTCTGATGACCTATTGGGTCGGTAAGCAAATTGGAGTGGGTCTAGGGTGTCAGGTAGGGTGGAGGTGATATGGTCCTTGACTAGTCTCTCAAAGCACTTCATGATGACGGAAGTGAGTGCTACGGGGCGGTAGTCGTTTAGCTCAGTTACCTTAGCTTTCTTGGGAACAGGAACAATGGTGTCCCTCTTGAAGCATGTGGGATAAGGATTGATTGAATATGTCCGTAAACACACCAGCCAGCTGGTCTGCGCATGCTCTGAGGACGCGGCTGGGAATGCCGTCTGGGCCTGCAGCCTTGCGAGGGTTAACATGTTTAAATGTTTTACTCACCTTGGCTGCAGTGAAGGAGAGCCCGCAGGTTTTGGTAGCGGGCCTGTCAGGGGCACTGTATTGTCCTCAAAGCGAGCAAAAAAGTTATTTAGTCTGTCTGGGAGCAAGACATCCTGGTCCACGACCGGGCTGGTTTTCTTTTTGTAATACGTGATTGACTGTAGACCCTGCCACATACCTCTTGTGTCTGAGCCGTTGAATTGCGACTCTACTTTGTCTCTATACTGGCACTTAGCTTGTTTGATTGCCTTGCGGAGGGAATAGCTACACTGTTTGTATTCGGTCATGTTTCCGGTCACTTTGCCCTGGTTAAAAGCAGTGGTTCGAGCTTTCAGTCTCGAGCGAATGCTGCCATCAATCCACGGTTTCTGGTTCTGGTTTCCTCCCAAATATGTTCTCACTAGCCTATAGTATGCAACCCAGACTTGCCAAAAGCCCTGAGTGATGCCAACTTTAATCTTTGGCATATTCTAGGAATCAGGACTTTTTCAGACCTATTTCATCAGAAAACCACTACACTGAAATCATTTCAAGTGAATTCAATGTGCCAAGATCCCTTTTTATTTATTTATATATCTTCAAATTAGACATGTCATTTCCTCATTTACTTCCAAGAGGAGGTTTAGAGCTCAGCTGAATGAAGTTGAAACCCTTCTTGCTACAGCACAATCCATTAAAGGTAAAATCTCCTATATCTATAGACTCCTTTCTGAGAAAGGAGGCTCCTCCTCTACTCCTTTGATCTGGGAAAAGGACTTTGGTCTGACTATCAGTGATCAGTTATGGGCGGAGGTCTGCGACAGGGTATACTGCTCCTCTACTAATGTAAAAATGAAAGAATCTAATTACACATTTGTGTACACATTTTATTACACTCCAATGAGACTCCATAGAATGAAAACAGACATTTCTCCAAAAAAATTCTCTGAAAGTGGAACCTATATGCATGTATTTTGGAGCTGTAGAGAGATCTATACATACTGCTGCACAGAAAATACTAGATGTACAGTTTGATATGACCCTGTGTATCCTACTTCTTAATGCCCAGCAGGACTTTGTTCTTGATCCTGACAGAGAAAATTTGCTTATGACCATTACATACTTTGCTAAGAAATGTATTCTTCTATTGTGGGCCTCTAGTACCTCTCCTACATTTAAAATGTGGATTGACCAGATTGTTGACTTTCTCCCTCTTGAAAAGCTCACTTATGACCTCCGCAAGACACAGTCCAAGTTTGATAGACTCTGGTCTCCACTACTCAACAATATTTCAAATTGGAGAGAGTGAATGGGGTGATTAGGGAGATGAGCAGATGCATGTTGTGTAAGGTGCTGTAAAATCTAAAAATGAATTATTTGCTCGTCGTCTCAGCTAAGGCTGGAAATAGCTAATAAGAACCTTGATAGTGCTGCTGCAAGTTTTTATATATTTTTTAATTTTTTATTATTTGTCATTTTTATTATTATTGTTAGTTATTTTTGTATTTTAAAAAAAAGTCTGTCACATCTGTGAATGTGGAATGTGTTTTGTTGGTTGATTGAAAAACAAGAAAACTTAATAAAAATTTTAATTAAAAAAAGAAAACAAACTATATTTATGTTAAACAACATTCTACAGGTTGAATGATTAGTGTTTCCAGCTGATCCCATTCCTCACTTGAACCCCGTGTAAAGCGATGTGTTCGACAGTACATGTCTTCTTCTTTGTCTTCCTGCCTGCAGATTCCACTCTCAGCCTCTCTGATGGACAGTCTCCACCTTCCACCACCATGCGCCAAATACCCAAAATGTGAATTCTAAGGCTGGCACCCTGAGCCTGAGCTGGTGTGGCTGGACAGTAAAATAGTCAATCTCAAATGTGAAAACTGTTCAAGGGTGTGTAGACTTTCACTAGGCACTGTATACCCATTGATTCTTGAAGAAAACAAGCACACATTAACTGGTAAATATGAAGTTGTCATTGAGATGTTTATTTTGATAAGTAAATTCATACTATTTTATCCTTCCACTAAACCTGGTTGTAGTTCTATCAGTTAGGTTGCTAGAGAAGCAGACTTGTTGCTCAATCTATTTGTTTGATTGCAATGCAGGCTGGCAATGTTCTTGTTAGGGTTGCACAGTTTGGGGAATATTCAGGTGGAAACTTTCCGTCAGAATTAACGGGAACATATGGGAAATGTATATTAATACCATTTAAATGTAGATGTTTTTTGCATTGGATATATTTACCATATATGGAGACAGAAACAAACCTTTTACCTTATCATAAGTAGACGTAATTGCAAATTATTAAATCCTTCCAATAGAAATAAAAATGTAGTTACGAATTAAGCTTTAATTAAATGAGCTGACTTCACATGGGATGATGTCGCTGAACAACAAAAGAAAGGGAATATTGAATAATCCCCAATGATCCATCACATCACCCAAAAATATTTTCAACATACATCTGTAAAATGATAGTCTTGAAACTAAAGCTTTGGTTGTCTTCCTCTCAAGCTTCCATGTCTTCTCCCTGGACCTCCTCAATGTTCAGCTCTTGAACATCAGACTCTGAGCCCTCATTTTCACTTGATGAGGATGGCTCATTGTCAGGCTCAAAAAGCCTCAAATTTGCCCACCAATTTTTCAACCCTTGTATTGGTCAGCCTGTTGCGTGCTTTGGTGTGTGTGTTCCCAAACAAGGACCAGTTGCGCTCTGAGGCAGCTGACGTTGTTGGGATTTGGAAGGTGATGGAGGCAACAGGAGAAAGAGCCTCAGATCCACAAAGTCCCTTCCACCAGGTGGCTGATGAGATATGTTGGCACGACTGCCATATTGCATCTCCATCCCAAAGCCCTTGCTTGGAAGTGTACTTCGCCAGACTGCCAAGAACCTTGCCCTCATCCAGGCCAAGGTGGCGAGACACGGTAGTGATGACACCATAGGCCTTGTTGATCTCTGCACCAGACAGGATGCTCTTGCCAGCATACTTGGGTCCAACATGTACGCTGCGGTGTGTATGGGCTTCAGGCAGAAGTCTTCACGCTTTTTGATGCATTTCAGAACTGCTTGGAGCAACAGTGAAGTGGGCAGGGCAGTACATATTTCTTCTCTTACATCTGCAAGCAGAGTCTGAACATCAGACAGGATGGCAATGTCTCCCTCAATCCGTGCAATGGCTATTGCTATAGGTTTCAGGAGTTTCAGGCTGCTTACCACTGTGGTAAACCGTGGGGTGCTGGGTTGAGCATGCAGAGATTAATACAGACACCGGGAGGTTTTAGTCAGCAAACACAACTTTACTTGGCCATAAAATACACATTACAAAGAAAATCCCGTAGGTTTCACTTGGTCCTTCTTCTCAGCGTTAGCTCTGTGTCATTCTCACCCGGTTCTCTCCCGCGGTGTGCTACAGTGCTCCTTTTATGTGGCCTCCATGGCTGGTTGGCACTTTCCCCTAATTACCTCCACTTGGAGCCATCCGTGTCAGGGTGCCCAGCTCATGTACTCCCAGTAGAGGGAGCCAACGTTGCAGTACGTACCTCCCCTCTATTTCCACACCCCAGGGAAGACTTCCCGGGATACCACACCACTCTCTCCCAAATTACATCATCCAGGATGATCCTCTTGATGGGGCTGTTCATATTGGCACTGTGATATGGCCATTTCTTGGAGAGACTCCTTCCCCTCCAGGAGGCTGTCAAACATGATGACAACACCACCCCAACAGGTGTTGCTGGGCAGCTTAAATGTGGTGCTCTTATTCTTCTCACTTTGCTTGGTGAGGTAGATTGCTGCTATAACTTGATGACCCTTCATATACCTAACCATTTCCTTGGCTCTCTTGTAGAGTGTATCTATTGTTTTCAGTGCCATGATGTCCTTGAGGAGCAGATTCAATGCATGAGCAGCACAGCCAATGGGTGTGATGTGAGGGTAGGACTCCTCCACTTTCGACCAAGCAGCCTTCATGTTCGCAGCATTGTCTGTCACCAGTGCATATACCTTCTGTGTTCCAAGGTCATTGATGACTGCCTTCAGCTCATCTGCAATGTAGAGACTGGTGTGTCTGTTGTTCCTTGTGTCTGTGCTCTTGTATAATACTGGTTGAGGGGTGGAGATGATGTAGTTAATTATTCCTTGCCCACAAACATTCAACCACCTATCAGAGATGATTGCAATACAGTCTGCTTTCTCTATGATTTGCTTGACCTTCACTACCTTCACAACTCTGTTGAACTCTGCATCCAGCAAATGAGTAGATAAAGCATGTCTGGTTGGAGGGGTGTATGCTGGGCGAAGAACATTCAGAAATCTCTTCCAATACACATTGCCTGTGAGCATCAGAGGTTGAACCAGTTGCACACACAGCTCGAGCAAGACATTCATCAGCATTTCTCTGACTACGTTCCTCCATTGAGCCAAAAAAACTTCTGATTCCAAGAGGACCATAAGCTGTTGCTATCGATAAGGTGTCTGATTCATAATTTTCACCTCAAAATAGAAGTAGAGGGACTTTTGTCAGAGGTTGCTTGTTGTGAGCGCTGAGGGAACTTTATGCACTTGGCCAGATGATTCTGCATCTTTGTTGCATTCTTCACATATGATTTGGAACAGTATTTGCAAATGTACACAGCTTTTCCTTCTACATTTGCTGCAGTGAAATGTCTCCACACATCAGTAAAGATTCTAAAAACCCAAATACAATTCCATGTATAGATAAATAGTTAAGCAGTTAGATTAAACAACTCCTTTGTAAGATACATGTTTTAAAATGAAACATGTATGGAAACAGGTGAATTAACACTCCTGGGTTAGCAGGCTCAAGCAAGCTAAAATCCACATGGTAGCAAAAACAAACTAACAGAAATTGTTAACAAGTTAGAAATGATTTCAACACACTTTGCTGTAGGCTACTATTTAACAAAAAAGAATGCATGTCATATAAAATATGTTCACCCCACCCAGTATTGTAATCAAAACTTACCAGAAAGCATGTAGTCCTTGGCTCAGACAGTGTAGTAGTGTGGGCTCAATAGCATCTCATTAGTGTACAAGATCTTGAGAATCAGCTGTACATGTGATGGAAGAGTGCACTGCACATGTGATGGAAGACTGCACTGTGCATGCAGAGGGTTGCAATTCCATTGAATTGGGGATAGTTTAACCAAAATATGCCACAAGACCTAGTATTGCCTTATGTGTATCCCACAAAAAAAGGTTCACTGTTATAAGCTAACTTTTTTGGTGAATTTATACAAAATTCCCCAAATTTCCAGGCTTAACTTCCCATGGAAAAGTAGAATCGAGAGGATTTGGGCCATTGCTGGGACGATTATGGCCCTAAAATGGCAGCTTTGGCTCAGTTCAGGCTGCCTGATCAGGGCCAAATGACTCGGGCCTAGTCTATACTCTCATTCATTTCGGATTTGGGTCGGATCATGCTGCTGACCTGGGCCAGCAGTTTTAGATCTGGCATGCTAGAAACAGGCCAGATGTGGGCCAGACGTTTGTGCTACATGGGTAGAGATGACATGCAGGATTTTGCAGGGATTTGTAGTCTGGCACGATATCTACTTTTCGAAAATGAGAGTAAATAAAGCCGAATACAGGAATAAAAGTAATTTTGACCGAGAGAGATTTGCACGGTTATCAAAACGTCACGCCTACATAAACACAGATCTTGTTTGAAGTGGTTCTAAAATCGCCTATGGGAACAATTAATGGTGAAAAAAACATTTGACCCATTTCTGTGTTTGACTACTGGGTTTTATGGGTATTATGACTCATCCACTGTGGGCTGAATTCAATTGACGGTACAAACTTTAATTGAGGAAACATCTTTTTTTGCACTCCCTCACCTACAAAAAAATTGCCCTAAACCACTCACTGGCAGTCTGTATGGATACTTTTACCCCCACCCACAATGTTCCTTTTGGGGATTTTTTGGTTTTCATCCCGCTCAGTAGGTGGCGGCAATACACCTTTTTGGGTGTAGTCTACCAATGGCAGCTTTGGAAGAAGAAGAAGGCAAGCAAAGATGACATTTAACCTGATTTATAATGTACTACAAACCCATGGCAGGATTAGACAGATGGGTATACAGATAAGATTTGTGGCGGTGGAGGGGAAGTTGGAGGAGAACGAGGCAGTTGTTGTAGGGTACTAGGGGTAAATAGCCCCTGCCTCCCCTCTAATTCACATTAAGACCACAAGATGTCATCAAATTATTTTCCCAATAGTGAGGCTGAGATCATGAGGGAGAACGACCCAGCTAGCACAGTGGATCTTGGCCGATTCCGGCTGAGAGTCAGGGCACTCGGCTGAGAGTCAGACTCGGCCGATGTCATGTGGCCCGAGTCTGGGCCGCCTTCGGCAGTATTACTTATGGCTAGGATGTGAGGATTGAGCTCGGGCCAATTCCGGTGTGAGTTATCCGGCCCAAATGTATTACTTGGGGCTCGGGCTGATTCCGGTGTGAGTTATCCAGCCCAAATGTATTACTTGGGGCTCGGGCCGATTCCGGTGTGAGTTATCTGGCCCAAATGTATTACTTGGGGCTCGGGACGATTCCGGTGTGAGTTATCTGGCCCAAATGTATTACTTGGGGCTCGGGCTGATTGTGTCTAATCTCTGGCAGATGATTACACGGGCTGCTTTATATAATAAACATTTAATTAATTATTTATTTCCCCATATTTTCTTCTAATTTAAGAGTCCTGTTTAAGTAGTATTTTAGTATTTTGATACTTTGTGCATATTGATAAGCATTAAAAATTGGGCCTCCCGAGTGGCGCAGTGGTCTAAGACACTGCGTCACACTGCAAACTGAGTTGCAAACTGAGTTGCTACAGATGCTGTGCCAGCCGTGACCAGGAGATCCATGAGGCGACGCACAATTGTCCGGGTTAGGGGAGAGCTTGGCCGGGCAGGATGTCCTTGTCCCATCGCGCTTCCGGCGCGGCTCCTGTGGTGGGCCAGGCACACAGTCACAAAGGCTGTGTGCCTGGCTGTGTGCATTCCAAACACTTGAAAGACACACCTTCAGCCCTCAAATTAAGTGGACACTTCTGATGACGTATCATGACATCTGATGAGTTGACACTTGCAGGGCAAGGGGTGAGGGAGGAAGGAATTCATTTTAAATGGACTGCCCTTGCCTGGAAATTCGTCACTCGTTCGTCTCGCTACGATTGTGTTTTCAGCCACCGGGTGCTTTATGTGCGCTACAGTCAATCATGATTGCATGTTTACTTATATTAACTGTATAATTATTCATATACACATACTGTATGATAGGTAGCAAATTAATTAGCTAACTAACATTAGCCTGCCTAGCTACTTCTGAAGAAGGAAAATGTTTTATTTTTACAATTTCTAAAAGCTAATCAAACAAAAACATCATTACTTTTATGAGATGTGTCTGTGCATTAGTAGCACAATTTCTAACTTATTTACATTCGTTTTTACTTGCACTTGTTTGTTGACTCCAATGACTGGAACGAACTGCAAAAATCACTGAAGCTGGAGACTCATATCTCCCTCACTAACTTTAAGCACCAGCTGTCAGAGCAGCCCCCAGATCACTGCATCTGTACATAGCCCATCTGTAAATAGCCCATCCAACTACCTTATCCCCATACGGTTATTTATTTTGCTCCTTTGCACCCCAGTATCTCTACTTGTACATTCATCTTCTGCATCTATCACTCCAGTGTTAAATTGCTAAATTGTAAATATTTCGCCACTATGGCCTATTTATTGCCTTACCTTCCTTATCCAACTTAATTTGCACACACTGTATATAGACTTTAGTTTTTTTTTAAATCTATTATTGACTGTATGTTTGTTCTACTCCATGTGTAACTCTGTGTTGTTGTTTGTGTTGCACTGCTTTGCTTTATCTTGGCCAGGTCGCAGTTGTAACTGAGAACTTGTTCTCAACTAGCCTACCTGGTTAAATAAAGGTGAAATTAAAAAATGTAAAATATAAATATAGGTTTTAAAGTTGTTTTTAAGTTTTCGCAGACTTTTCTTAGCGGATGTACAATCGTCACAAATTGAATTATGGAGAGTTTCAGGCCCCGGAGTGTACACTCCCAAACTCAACTAAAAACAAAGGCTGAGGGGCTTACTTTGCAAACTACCTTGCTTGGCTAATCATTTGGACCACCTTCCAAGATGGCGACGGGGATTCCCCCAAGGGCATAAGGCGAGGGTAAGTGGACAAGGGTGTGTATTTTAAGTTGTTTGGACCGTAACCGGGAGTTGCAGCGATGGGACAAGACAATTGGGATATGACAAAAAGGGTGTCAAAAAATAAATGCAATTATTTAAAAAAAAATGTGGATGGGCATCATTTGTATGTATAAAATGTATACAACATTTCAATGAATTTATTAAAAAATGCATCGAGCGCTTATGGGGGGATTCTGGTAAAATGCCGGCAAAGTCTGCAGAATTCCGGTAGACTGAAACGGTTTGAGGTACTTGGGCTGATTCTGGTCAGTCATTCATTTTGATTCCGGGCCGATTCCTCGTTGCTAGCTGGGGAGATACAGGATATTCGTTTAAAGAGTATATTGAGTAGAACGTCATTAAGATACAGGCTAAAATATGTCATATTTTTTTAAGAGAAACGGCGCTGGCAGACAATATTTTGTTTATCCGTCTCTGGACCACACTCCAGTACAGGAGAGTGCGGTAATGCACCATAACGTTGGATGCCAACCACCGATGAACCCCACCGAAGAAGAAGCGGCCATTTTGTTAGACGTTTGAAGGCTAGGGAGATTAGCGGACGCCTTTCGTATTATTTTTTTTACCTTACCCTCACAAATTGGAGGTGTAATTATACTGGTTCTTATAATTTATCAAGTATAATTTATTTTGCGAACAGGGTCGATCTCGTTTTTAAAACAAAGAAGATAGGACAATATTTTGTGTATAATATTCGTGCGAGATCCTGCTAACCATTCATGTTGCAAGCGTGTGCGGTGTTTATTATCCAGGAACACAGGGCCTTTTCAGCTCTCATGGCCACCATCTATCGAATTGTTTAAAACAGCTGTCTGCCCCGTGAACGCACACATTAGCTATACTTTTTGTCTTTCACTGAACTTGTATTACCCAAATTAGATTAGAAACTCATTGGAATATCGCTTTGGCTTTGCTAGCTAATCGACAGAACCCCGCGTGCGCCATTAGCTTTGAACGTGAATTAGCCATTAGCTAGTTTGCTAACTTTACTTCCTAATCTAACTTCGAGACCATGGCAGAGTTGTACATTCGCGTGGCAGAGGATGAAAACGAAGAGCCAATGGAGATCCCATCTGAGGATGATGGGACTGTTTTGCTGTCAACAGTTGCAGCCCAGTTTCCCGGAGCGTGCGGCCTACGTTACAGGAACCCTGTGTCTCAGTGCATGCGAGGCGTCCGTCTAGTTGAGGGTATCTTGCATGCACCTGAGAATGACTGGGGTAGTCTGGTGTACGTCGTCAACTACCCAAAAGGTAAGGTGTGTTTTCGTTTAGAGGCAACGTTTGTAGTTAACGTTAGCTCGCCAAATGAAGTTGCATGGTTGCTGGTACCTGTACTAGCTAGCTAGTTAACGTTACTTGCTAATGTTAGCTAACAACTAGACCAATATGTACTCGTAAGAAGCCTAACTTTACCCCCTTGGTCCACTGACCTTGTTATTTTCAGAGGTAGACTCGATCTGTCAGCCAAATACATCTACACGAGTCGATTCTCAATTGTGATACGGTTCTAGAAATACAAAGCCCTTTACTTTAATTTTACAAATGCAAAATACACACACATAACTGGATTTATCACAATTGCAACCGACAGTATTTTTCAGTGACAACACGTTTATGGCGTCGTTCTTCCTTGACACACAGGTGTTTGGAACATGCTAGGTAGCCAATTGGCACAGGTGGGTCCCACTGTGTTCGGTCTTCCGTAAACACGCGCTGTAATGTGACATGTTGGAACACTTAAATGCTGACTAGACCTCGCGCGCATGTTGATTTGAACCAATTATATTAATTTGGCGCCAGGTCGAAAACCATTAAACATTTATGGCAATTTAGTTTGGTTTTGGTAGCTAATTTGTGCTGGGATAAATATATTGGGTTGTTATTTTGCCTGAAATGCCACAACTGGAACACAGTAAAAAAACAAGACTTCCCTTTTTCAGGACCCTGTCTTTCAAAGAGAATTTGTAAAAATCCAAATAACTTCACAGATCTTCATTGTAAAGGGTTTAAAAACTGTTTCCCATGCTTGTTCAATGAACCATAAACAATTAATGAACATGCACCTGTGGAACAGTCGTTAAGACAGAAACAGCTTACAGACAGGCAATTAAGGTCACAGTTATGAAAACTTAGGACACTAAAGAGGCCTTTCTACTGACTCTGGAAACCACCAAAAGAAAGATGCCCAGAGTCCCAGCTCATCTGCCTGAACGTGCCTTAGGTATGCTGCAAGGAGGCATGAGGACTGCAGATGTGTCCAGGGCAATACATTGCAATGTCTGTACTGTGAGACGCCTAAGACAGCGCTACAGGGAGACAGGATGGACAGCTGATAGTCCTCACAGTGGCAGACCATGTGTAACAACACCTGCACAGAATCGGTACATCCAAACATCACACCTGCGGGACAGGTACAGGATGGCAACAACAATTGCCCGAGTTACACCAGGAACGCACAATCCCTCCCATCAGTGCTCAGACTGTCCGCAATAGGCTAAGAGAGGCTGGACTAAGGGCTTGTAAGGCAGGTCCTCACCAGACATCACCGGCAACAATGTCGCCTATGAGCACAAACCCACCGTCGCTGGACCAGACAGGACTGGCAAAAAGTGCTCTTCATTGACGAGTCGCGGTTTTATTTCACCAGGGGTGATGGTTGGATTCGCGTTTATCATCGATGGAATGAGCGTTACACCGAGGCCTGTACTCTGGAGCGGGATCGATTTAGTGGAGGGTCCTTCATGGTCTGGGGCGGTGTGTCACAGCATCATCTTACTGGGCTTGTTGTCATTGCAGGCAATGTCAACGCTGTGCGTTACAGGAAAGACATCCTCCTCCCTCATGTGGTACCCTTCCTGCAGGCTCATCCTGACATGACCCTTCAGTATCACAAAGCCACCACCTTTGTTCAGGGACACATTATTCAATTTATGTTAGTCACATGTCTGTGGAACTTGTTCAGTTTGTCTCAGATGTGGAATGTTATGTTTATAAAAATATTTACACACGTTAAGTTTGCTGGAAATAAATGTAGTTGACGGTGAGAGGACGTTTATTTTTTTGGTGAGTTTATGTAAATGTATTTTGCGACGTGTCTGGTATGGTCAACATGTAACGCTAACCCTATAAAGGAGTATAAATTTAACGTTTTGAAAATAATTTCTGTAACTTCTGTAATAATGAAAGATAATGTCCTTAAGGCCTGATTGGTGGAGTGCTGCCTAGATGGTTGTACTTCTGAAAGGTTATTTTATCTCCACAATGAACTCCGGAGCTCTGTCAGAGTGACCGTTGGGTTCTTGGTCAGTTCCCTGATTGCTCAGTTTGGCCGGGCGGCCAGCTCTAGGAAGAGTCTTTGTGATTCCAAACCTCTTCATTTAGGAATGTTGGAGGCCACTGTGTTCTTGGTGTCCTTCAATGCTGCAGCAAGTTGTAGAAACATATCAAGGATTATCAATGGAAACAGGATGCACCTGAGCTCAATTCCAAGTCTTATAGCAAAGGGTCTGAATACTTATGTAAATTTCGAAACCATTTTTTGCTTTGTCATTATGGAATAAAGTGTGTAGATTTGTATTTATCAATTTTAGAACAAGGCTGTAACATGAAAAAGTCAAGGGATCTGAATGCTTTCAGAATGCGCACTGTACATCTGAAATCTGTCTCATTGTTCTTTCTGTGACAGGTCTGCGGCCTACGGTACAGTAACCCTGTGTCTCAGTGCATGCGTCAGATCTTTGCTTGCGCTAGGTGAAGTCTGTTTTTTGGGGGAGCAACGTGCACCTTCTAGTAACATGTTACCAATGCAAACTTCCAAATAGCAATATTTAGTCTTGCCTTTTTATTTGGTGTGAAAGCAAAATAAGTCTGGTCTCGTCTTCCCTTGCTACCAAGTTGGCTAAACACTGCACGCTAGCTAGTCTATTAGCTTCCCATATTACCATGTGAAATAATCTGATTGATAATTAAATAATATGCCTGACAAATGTTTATAATTGCCTGTGTCACTGTTATCCTTTTCGCATATCAGATAGTGTAAATTTTTAGCCACGGAGGCGAAAAAAGCTTAACAATTTCAGTCACAGTTCATATAAGGAAGTTAGTCAATTGAAGTAAATGAATTAGTCCCTAATCTATAGATTTCACTTGACTGGGATTACACACATAGATCTGTTGGTCACAGATACCTTAAAAAAATGTAGAGGCGTGGATCAGAAAACCTGTCAGTATCTGGTGTGAACACCATTTTCCTCATGCAACGCGACAAATCTCCTTCGCATAGAGTTGATCAGACTGTTGATTGTGGAATGTTGTCCCACTCCTTCAATGGCTATGCAAAATTTTGGGATATTTGCGGGAATTGGAACACGCTGTCATATGCATCGATCCAGAGCATCCCAAACATGCTCAATGGGTGACATGTCTGGGGAGTATGCAGGCCATGGAAGAACTAGGATATTTTCAGCTTCCAGAAATTGTGTTCAGATCCTTGTGAAATGGGGCTGTGCATTATCATGCTGAGACATGAGGTGATAGTGGCGGCTGAATGACACGACAATGGGCCTCAGGATCCCGTCACGGTATCTCTGTGCATTTAAATTGCCATCAATAAAATGCAATTGTGTGTTTAGCTTATGCCTGCCCATACCATAATCCCACTGCCACCGTGGGACACTCTTTTCACAACATTGAAGTCAGCAAACTGCTCATCCACACAATGCCATACATGTCTGCGGTTGTGAGGCCGGTTAGAATTTGGCAGTATGTCCATCAAATTACATTGGAGGCGGCTTATGGTAGAGAAATTAACATAAAATTCTCTGGCAGAAGCTCTGGTGGACATTCCTGCAGTCAGCATGCCAATTGCACGCTCCTTCAACATTTTGGACATATGTGGCATTGTGTTGTGGATAAAATTATAATTTTAGAATGGCCTTTTATTGTCCCCAGCACAAAATGCACCTGTGTAATGATCATGCTGTTTTAATCTGCTTCTTGGCAAAGAAGAAATGCTCACTTACAGGGATGTAAACACATTTGTGCACACAATTTGAGAGTTAAGCTTTTTGTGCATAAAAACATCCCAGAAATATTCTTTATTTCAGCTCATTAAACGTGGGACCAACACTTTACATGTTGCATTTATATTTATTTTCAGTGTATTAGAGTGTTTGGTGTCAGAATGGATCTATGGTCATGCTGTTATACATTGTATTCCATGTTACAGAGAAGGGCTGGGTGGTATATCGTATTTTACGATATACCAGTATTGATGCATGGGTTGTGTTTTTACTTTACCTTCTATAACTGTATTTAAATGTGATACGTCGTTTGTAAGGTCCAGTTTTATAGTTTACTTTGCAACTTGAGTCATCTCTCCGCTCCATGTCGCTTTCCACACAGACCTAGCCCCACCCCTTGTATCTTAAGGGGCACGTTTGTTGTTCCTCTACCATGAGAAAATCACGTTTAGTCTGCATGGTCAATGCAGCAGTGTTGATTACACCGATGATGTTTTCACTTCGATTCTTAATATATATCCACTAGCATTCTATAATTACACTTAGTGTTTCTTACATCAGCAAACAGCTCGTTTGTATTTTCTTAGCAAGTTGTGCTTAAATCTTGTTAGCCGCTAATCCCTAATGCTAATTGCTAGCTAGCTAATAAAAGTATTAAGTCAGAGTAAACTTAACCTCTCTGCGCACAGATCCCTTTAGCGGGATCATTTTCCTAAACAACCGCTGAATTGCAGTGCGCCAAATTCAAAAATATTACTAAAAATATTTATAATCATGGAATCACAAGTGAAATATACCAAAACACAGCGTAGCTTGTTGTTAATCCACCTATCGTGTCAGATTTTGAAAATATGCTTTACAGCGAAAGCAATCCAAGCGTTTGTAGAAACATGTCAAATGTTTTTTATAATCAATCCTCGGGTTGTTTTTAACATACATAATCGATAATATTTCAACCGGGCGGTAACCTATTCAATAAAAGAGAGAAAGAAAATGTCGAGCTACCCCTCTCGCAGGAATCAAAGGACACCTGACTAGTTTTGAAAAATCTCGCTCATTTTTCAAAATAAAAGCCTGAAACTATGTCTAAAGCCTGGTCACAGCCTGAGGAAGCCATTGGAAAAGGAATCTGGTTGATACCCCTTTTAAATGGAAGAGGGGCAGGCAATGAAACAGGGATAATATTTTTTTTTTTTTAAACGTCCGGGTTAGATTTCCTCAGGTTTCCGCCTGCAAAATCAGTTTTGTTATACTCACAGACAATATTTTGACAGTTTTGGAAACTTTGGGGTGTTTTCTATCCTAATCTGTAAATTATATGCATATTCTACGATCTGGGCCTGAGAAATAGTCCGTTTACCTTGGGAATGTTATTAAAAAATAATAATCTGGCCCCTAGCGTCAAGAAGTGAACCTCTGGGACATGTGGGACGTAAGCATCCCACATGGCCAACATCCAGTGAAAATGCCAAATTCAAATAAATGACTATAAAAATGAAACTTTCATGAAATCACACATGCAATACACCAAATTAAAGCTACACTTGTTGTGAATCCAGCCAACGTGTCAGATTTCAAAAAGGCTTTACGACGAAAGCACCCCAAACTATTATGTTAGGTCAGTACATAGTCACAGAAAAACGGACATTTTTCCAGCCAAAGAGAGGAGTCACAAAACACAGAAATAGAGAGAAAATGAATCACTAACCTTTGATCTTCATCAGATGACACTCAGGACTTCATGTTACACAATACATGTATGTTTTGTTTGATAAAGTTCATATTTATATCCAAAAATCTGTTTACATTGGCGCGTTATGTTCAGTAATGTTTTGCTTCCAAAACATCCGGTGATTTTGCAGAGAGCCACATCAATTTACAGAAATAGTCATCATAAATGTTGATGAAAATACAAGTGTTATGCATGGAACTTTAGATAAACTTCTCCTTAATTAGCTATACAGCCTGAAGACCATTGGTGGTGTAGACCTAAATCAGAATGTTTGTGCAACAATATCTTCTAAATCAGAGGAATACGCAAAGCAAGAATGTTAGCTGCATGAAGTATCTAAGATCGCAATTGCAATATTTGGTCAAAATAAGCCCTAGATTGTTTGCCCGTAACATGCAACCCTACGTGGCAGTGTGGAAATGATTTCGAATGAGTGCAGGAAATTCAGAAATTTGAGAAAATCAAGTTGAATTGAACAGTATGGAGTAATCAGAATGGCGAAAGACCCATTGAAATTAATGTGTTGCTACCCTATGCTCACGCACTAAAGCTCATAAAGCACATTTTGAACTTTTATTGAAAAGCATAAAATACCGTCATACCGTCCAATTTAGATACATTATATATTTTGTTGATATTCCCCCCCGCCCTATTGTAGAGCAGCTTTACAGGAACACAGAACATTTCATTTCACGAGGATAGGACTTACCATTGCTGAGATCTTATTTTCAAGTGATCGGAAAAGGTAAAAAATGTAACAGACAGGTCAATGATATCCCTTGTCAAAAAGGCGCCTAATCACCTGTCTGGATTCGTAATTGCAGCACGTTTTGTCCACTTAAATTGGTGGTTATATTTTTATGCCATTTTCAGGGATGATGTAGAACACAGATTCAAATAAAAGTAAAATGTTGGAAATTCATATGCAATATTATACAAATTAGGCAGTTAATATGCAAATGAGGCAGTACGGAATACTTAATCACATTCATTTAAGACCAATTTAAGGTAGAATGGTTATATTATTAACATCTTTATTCAAAACTGAGTAACAATTCATGAAATTGGTAAACTTTTTATCATACTTAATGCAAATTTGATGCATAATATTTTAATTAGTCTGTATGGAATAAAATATATATAGAGCATGTTAAACCCGTTTTTAATTGAAGGTGGTCACATTGTTAACATATGGATGTTTTATGTAGAACTGTTGCTGTCTGTGGTTCTGTAACAGCGTGATCTTCAGTCTGTCATTGAATTGGCAGCTTACCCTATATTGCAATGTGCATAATAGCAAAGTTATTAATATCAAACAAATCAGGTAAATACGTAATTTTTCTCTCACAGTATTCAGACCCATCTACTTCCACATTTTGTGACAGCCTTATTCTAAAATTGATTAAGTTGGGTTTTTTTGCTCATCAATCTACACACAATACCCCTTAATGACAAAGCAAAAACCGTTTTTTAGCAATAAAATGCTAATTCATTACTTAAATATCATACAATGTGATTTTCAGGATTTTTGTTTTTGATTCCGTCTCTCACAGTTGAAGTGTACCTATGATAAAAAATTACAGACCTCTACATGCTTTGTAAGTAGGAAAGACTGCCGATTTTGCAGGTTATCAAATACTTGTTCTCCCTACTGTATATAGATATCTCACACCCACACAGAACTAAGACAGATCCTGCTGATTTAGACTTTTTGAGTGTTTGTTTAATAGCCTACTCATTACTTGAGCACCAATCCTCACGCAACCGCAAAATGTTGGATAGAGCAGTTTCACAAATTCGTCTGTTTTTAATTTAATGTTATGCTGTAATAAAAGCTCTGGTATTGCTTATTTAGTCTTAACACTTCCAAACGGGCAGAATTTGTTGTTGTAATGTAAACAAACCTTTTTGCCACACATACACACGGCTCTCGCTCCTTACCCTCCTTTTACTTGGTCTCCTTATTATTACAATTATTAATATGATCATTATAATAAGTAGGCGTTTGTATATGATCCACCTCTACGCAGACGACACCATTCTGAATAACACAGTGTCCAAAGAAGGGCCAGATGTAACTAACCTCCAAACGAGCTTCAATGCCATACAACACTCCTTCCGTGACCTCCAACTGCTCTTAAATGCTAGTAAAACCAAATGCATGCTTTTCAACCGTTCGCTACCCGCACCCACCCGCCCGACTAGCATCACTACCCTGGATGGCTCTGACCTAGAATATGTGGACAACTACAAATACCCAGGTGTCTGGCTAGACTGTAAACTCCTTCCAGACTCATATTTAACATCTCCAATCTAGAATCGGCTTTCTATTTCGCAACAAAGCCTCCTTCACTCACGCCGCCAAACTTACCGTTATTTTTACCAAAGCCCCTTATACCACCCACCACTGTGACCTGTATGCTCTAGTCAGCTGGCCCTCGCTACATATTCGTCGCCAGACCCACTGGCTCCAGGTCATCTATAAGTCTGCTAGGTAAAGCTCCGCCTTATCTTAGCTCACTGGTCACCATAACAACACCCACCCGTAGCACGCGCCCCAGCAGGTATATCTCACTGGTCACCCCCAAAGCCAACACCTTCTTTGGCTGCCTTTCCTTCCAGTTCTCTGTTGCCAGTGACTGGAACGAATTGCAAAAAACGCTGAAGCTGGAGACTTATATTTCCCTCACTAACTTTAAATATCAGCTATCTGACCAGCTAACCGATCGCTGCAGCTGTACATAGTCCATCTGTAAATAGCCCATCCAATCTACCTACCGCATTCCCATATTGTTTTTATTTACTTTTCTGCTCTTTTGCACACCAGTATCTCTACTTGCACATCATCATCTGCTCATTTATCACTCCAGTGTTGATCTGCTAAATAGTAATTATTTATTTATTGCCTACCTCTTCACGCCATTTGCACACACGGGGACGGGGATATAGACTTTATTTTTTTCTATTTTGTTATTGACTTTACTCTTGTTTATTCCATGTGTAACTCTGTGTTGTTTGTGTCGCACTGCTTTGCTTTATCTTGGCCAGGTCGCAGTTGTAAATAAGAACTTGTTCTCAACCAGCTTACCTGGTGAAATAAAAAATAAATAGTAGTAGCCTTGTATAACCACCAGCTGTAGGCCTAAGAGCGCAGCCTGTTTAGTCTTAATACTGTAACTTACTAAAGCCTGTGTCAATCATTCTTTCATTCATGTCATCACACAGCATACGAGTCATTCATGCTTTGAAATGCAATCAAGCATTTCAGTTTTAAAACAAAATAACACAGGGAGCTTTTAATAAATAAATCTGTTTTTGGTCTTTGCTGTCAAAGGCTCTATACTTTTTTTTTTACTGTTAAAACACTCTTACAGTACCAGTCAAAAGTTTGGACACACCTACTCATTCCAGGGTTTTTCTTTATTTATACTATTTTCTACATTGTAGAATAATTGTGAAGACTTCAAAACTATGAACTAACACGTATGGATTCATGTAGTAACCAAAAAAGTGTTAAACAAATTAGATTCTTCAAAGTAACCACCGTTTGCCTTCTCTCAACCAGCTTCATGAGGTAGTCACTGGAATGCATTTCAATTAATAGCTGTGTCTTGTTAAACGTTAATTTGTGGAATTTCTTTCCTTAATGCGTTTGAGACAATCAGTTGTGTTGTGACAAGGTAGACCAGGTTCATATTTTGGCAAGAACAGCTCAAATAAGCTAAGAGAAACGATAGTCCATCACTTTAAGACATTAAGTCAATCCGGAAAATGTGCAATTGAAAAAACATAGTGCTATGATAAAACTGTCTCTCATGAGGAAAGGAAGACCCAGAGTTACCTGTGTTGCAGAGGATACGTTCATTAGAGTTATCTAAACCTCAGATTGCAGCCCAAATAAATGCTTCAGAATTCAAGTAACAGACAAATCTCAACATCAACTGTTCAGAGGAGACTGTGGGAATCAGGCCGTCGTGGTCGAATTGCTGGAAAGAAAGCACTACTAAAGGACAGCAATAAGAAGAAGAGACTTGCTTGGGCCAAGAAACACGAGCAATGGACATTAGACCGGTGGAAATCTGCCCTTTGGTCTGATGAGTCCAAATTTGAGATTTTTGGTTCTAACCGCCATGTCATTGTGAGACGCCGAGTAGGTGAACGGATGATCTCCGCATGTGGTTCCCTCCGTGAAGCATGAGGAGGAGGTGTGGGGGTGCATTGCTTGTGACACTGATTTATTTAGAATTCAAGGAGCACTTAACCAGCATGGCTACCACAGCATTCTGCAGCGATAATCCATCCCATCTGGTTTGGGCTTAGTCCCATTATCATTTATTTTTCAACAGGATAATGACCGAAAACACTTCCAGGCTGTTTAAGGGCTATTTGACCAAGAAGGAGAGCAATGCACCTGAGCAACATTTGCCCGTTTCAAGTATTATTTTTACGTCCTCCACATTATGCTGTCATGTGTTCGGAGTTTGTTATAACATGTTTTGATGTGATTCTGATAGGCTATAGGTCAGGCCTTATTGGTCACATGCAGTGTTTACATGTAAAGAGAGCAATGTTTGAGGGAGTAGTGAATGTTTTTCCTAAACAAATTAAGGATTTCATTAACAGAACTTTTCAGTCAGATAAACAAGTAAGAAATTAATTGGCTCCAATTGTTGCATTTTATAGATAGCTGTGGGTGTATCATACAATGTGTCTATATAGGAGACCCGTTCATAACTAGAGTACAGAGGCCTGCTCACCGTCCCGGGATAGATGGAGTTTATCTGTGCAAAAGCCCACCATTCGATCCCATGAAATTGCCAATATAGCACACTGAACATCCCCTTTGACGTTTCATGCTTGGGAATCGTGAGACCGAACAATATGTCCTCGTGAATAGCATCCCCTGACATGTAGCGAACAATAGTCAATGCTTCTCGGCCCGCACAGCTAACGTCCATTTGGAGAGCATAAGGTGGCGAGTTTGAGTCGTCCAGTCAGTTTCCTCTTGATTGCTAACTACATCATCAATTCTTAGTTTCAGTGTTATCTGACAAAGGTATTGATGTGAGTTTCTGTGCCTCTGCCCCCTCCACACATTGTTTTCACCATATCAATTGCAGCCTGTAATATCAAAGTCTCTGGAATAGTGTGTGGTTTCATAGCGTCGCTGGCCTAACCATTCACCGTGGTGCAACGGTCAAGTGCGGCCTTTCCCACGCTCTTAAGGGTGCTCTCTGGTTGAATTGTAGGGCGCTCTCTGGTTGATTTGTAGGGCGCTCTGGTTGAATTGTAACTTTTTTAAATTGGAATAATTTGCATTTCGATTTTAAGGTTAACCACGTTACAAACATTTTCTGAGACAAAGACGTCATTAAATGTATTTTATTTTTTATCCTGGGATTTGGACATTTTCCCGCAACCCCATTTTCATATGCCGCTATATTCATATCGATCTTACTCTGGTAGGAGGAATATCTTCCGCCAAAAGCAAATATGAAGACGCATATTTCCCGGTTTTCACAAAAAAGGCTGTCCCACGGAGTTAAATGCTCTGAGCACGGCACTTGCTTTACATTTTGGCTCATATCGCGTATATTTCATAACTTACGGTATTGTGATTTTTAGACATGGAAAATCGATTTGTTTACTGCAGATTTTTGTAGATTTCTCATATAGTGTCCATTCTGTTGCATCACCTACCACCCTACAAATAGCCTAGAATAACATTATCACTTCTAAACAAAATACCTTTTTGGGGATACTAATACGTAGGGTGTCAACCTACTCTGCCCACAGTGGGTGAAAACGTGCTTTGGTGATGACATTTCACTTATGTTATAAAGTACATTTTACTAAGAAAAATGTGATTCTTAATGTTCTGAATCGTTCAGTTGGATCTTTCTCTAACATATCAAAAAGTTGGATTTCATAACCTAATGCATCTGATAATAAGCACCAAGCTCTCTTGACAGCGGTGCTGCTTTCTCGCACTTTTGAGGATTTGACATGTTATGGTGGTCATCAGCAAAGTTGTTAAAGTGGGTCTCAAAAAGCTACATTCACATGACACGAGCGGAGTTAAATGTAAAAGGCTTTGAAAATTAAAAGCTTGCCGTGTGCTCTGTTGACATTTCAGAGATATGCTTGTTTATGTGAGATCTTCTAAAAAATAATAGGAATTTCGCATTATATGAAGTGTACTAAAATATGAATGTCTATCTTAACTCTGTTTTATGACCTCGAAGGAGGATGAGTTCAACTGTGATTCTGTAAGTTTTGCCTTAATTCTCGCACAGCTTCCAGCCTAGCTGACGCAATGCTATTTTCCTGATTTTTCTTTTTTTGGCCTCCCATTGATTTAGTCACCCTAATTGTGGCCATCCTACACGGGTAAAAATTAGATTTGGACCACTGGTTTTCTTGGAGTATCTAAGCAATTATTTTTAAAATTACCTATCGGTCAAAATGTTTTTGGGGCCTCCCGAGTGGCGCAGCGGTTTAAGGCGGAGCTTGAGGCGTCGATATAGACCCGGATTCAATCCCATGAGGCAGCGCACAATTGGCCCAGCTTCGTCCGGGTTAGGGGAGGGTTTGGTCAGCCAGGATTTCCTTGTCCCATCGCCCTCGAACGGCTCCTTGTGGCGGGCTTGGGCGCCTGCAAGCTGACTCAGGTCACCAACGGCTGGCTTCCGCGTTAAGCAAGCAGTGCAGCTTGGCAGAGTTGTTTCGGAGGACGCGTGGTTCTCGACCTTCGCCTCTCCTGAGTCCGTACGGGAGTTGCAGCGATGGGACATGACTGTAACTACCTTTTTGGATATCACGAAATTGGGGAGATAAAGGGTAAAGACACCCAAAAATAAGGCTACAATGTTTGGTTTGTTTGAACAGTCACTGCGATTTTATATATTATAGCAATGCCAAATAGGGTGCTTATTTAATGCCAAGCTAAACCGAGACAGCAATCTTGAAGTCGAAGTGATTTTGAAGTTGATTAGCTTCCCACATCGCCATTTGAAATATTCAGATTTATAATTAAATAATATGCCCTGGCAAATATTCATATACTTGCCGGTGTAACCTATAACATTATCCCAATTTGATAAGCTGCTTCAATATATTCTCCCCCCCTTATCAGCTAAAATAGAATATTGTCATGTTTTTGTTGCAGAGAAAAAGCAGCTCGCAGCTGTTTTTACCAATAGCCTGGAATCTATAGTTATTACTTTTGGGGGGATTCTGAAAAGGCTACAATGTTTGGGTTATTGTTTGAACAGTCACTGAGATTAAATGTATTTATTAACGCAAAATAGGTTACTTTGATGCATAGCCTTTAGGTCAGAGCAAGGAACCAAGTGAGCTTCATTGCCTACACAATACTGCCATGGCTACACAAGGAATGATATGCTGCGTTACAATTTTCATGTGATATGGGAGTATGTAGAATGTCGGAGCGCGCTACAGCGACATCGCTACGCGATATGCGTAGCTCCGTAGGGTCTGTCTCCATAGGGTATTCTAGCTAGATCTACCTAACATTTATATTTCTTAGCTAGTTAGTTTGTTTAGGCCAATGACCACGTATGTTAACATTGTTCATCCTCCTGATTCTGTCTTATCACTGTATCATAATGTCATACAACATTTTGCATTCCTGTGTCAGATAACAAAAGGAAAATGGATGAAATGGATGCTGCCTCTGCGGTTAAAATGAAGAGGAGTATCGAGAAAACATCAGACCTCATTATCCTTGGTTTGCCTTGGAAAACATCTGAGCAAGATTTGAAAGACTACTTCGCCACTTTTGGAGAAGTCATCATGGTGCAGGTAACCCAACCTAATCAACATTTTGTTTAATGGTTGATGTACTTCATGGAGGTAGCATGCATGTCAGTAATCATACCTCTCTCTCGCTCTCTCTGTCTGTCTCTGCGCGCAGGTCAAAAGAGATGTTAAGACTGGGAACTCAAAGGGTTTTGGCTTTGTTCGGTTCACTGAGTACGAGACTCAATCCAAAGTGATTTCTCAGCGACACATGATTGACGGAAGATGGTGTGACTGCAAACTACCCAACTCTAAGGTATTTTATCAATGTTTAAGGAGTATCTGCTTATTTTAATCCTTTCCTCTAAAGTCTCAATTGTGTTCTATTCCCAGTTCAGGTAAAATATTTAAGTGCTTTCACTCTTTTATTGTCATGATAGGCAGGTCCCGATGAGCCCATGCGCAGCCGTAAAATCTTTGTTGGCCGCTGCACAGAGGACATAACCACTGATGAGCTCCGGCAGTTCTTCATGCAGTATGGCGAGGTCACCGATGTCTTCATTCCCAAACCCTTCCGGGCTTTCGCCTTTGTCACTTTTGCAGACGACCAGGTATGTTTTCCAATGGCCGTTGCTCAACCTGTGGTGCGCAGATTATATTCTGGTTTGCTTGTTGAATCATCTCCTACACCCGCCCCCCTCTCTGTCTAGGTTGCCTCAGCTCTGTGCGGAGAGGACCTGATCATCAAGGGTGTCAGCGTGCACATCTCCAACGCTGAGCCTAAGCACAATAATAGTAGGCAAATGATGGATCGTGGGGCTGGTGCGTTCGGGGGCCAGGGCTATGGCGGTGGTCGTGGAGGGCTAGGGAGCAGTGGCAGTAGCGGGGTGAATTTCGGGGGGCTTAGCCTTAACCCAGCAATGATGGCCGCCGCTCTGCAGAGCAGCTGGGGCATGATGGGTATGCTTGCTAACCAGCAGGGTCAGACCAATTCGGCAGGCACCGCTGCCGCCGGGCAGACCAGTGCCACCCGAGATCAGAGCCAGGCCTATAGTTCTAATAGCACCAGTTACAGCAGCCCCAACTCAGCTAGCCTAGGGTGGGCTGCAGGCACCAACTCTGCCTCCAGCAGTGGGTTCAGCTCCGGATTTGGCACCTCTATGGAGTCAAAATCATCAGGTTGGGGAATGTAGAAAACTTTGATTTAAAGTTTCTAGATTAATCTGGTAAGTATTTTGAGGGGTAAGAAAGAGTTAGTCATATCTTATGTCCCTGCTATTTAAAACTATATTGCCTTTCATTTTGTTAAAGAAGACATTTGAGTATTCATATGTTTGTGTGTGTGACTAATTCTGTAGGAAATGAGTGCACAGAGTGGTTGAAGTGTATAGTTCTTTAGGGGTAAACTGCTACACTACATGTCGTTTTTTTTTTCTTGAGAAAGTTATTTAGTTTAAGACGTGAAATGATGACTCTGCATGCTAAGTAGATATTTCTGAGATGCACGAGTATCACGAAAGCCCCCCTAAACCACCTGTATATGGTCTTGAATTGGGCTTGAGGTTTAATCTCTGTATGCAGTTGATTGTTTTTTTTGTTTGCTGTTTTATGGAAACGCCTTCATGAAAATCTCTTCAACAGTTAACTCTTTCTTTATCTCTCGAATTTCCTGGAAAGAAGCCCCTCATTGGCAGCAATGTTCGACCAAACTCCGTATCAGTACCCCTCGTCCCATGTGTAAATGCTTTGCCATCAAAAGACACAGCTTCACTCTGCATATACTGTGTTAGACGGTGGGTGTTGTGTTTATCTCCCCTTTTCATGGATCAAAACATCTTGTCTGCTTTATCACTTGTGAACAAAGCGATCGGTAGTGGCCAAAGAGTGAGAGACTGAGTGTGGGAAAAGCAGTATGAAAAGGACTGGTTGTGCGATGCTGAAGAGACAGATGTCTGCGAGAGTTGAGAAGAACCTGTGGCTTTGTGCGAGTGTGTTCCATATGACCATCGAAAGGACATTCATCGTATCTTGAGATCCCTATGGTCTCCTTTCTCTATTTCTATCAATCTTAAACACAATGGAATGTTTAGAGCAATGAATATTTGTACCCTTTCTTGCTGTCTGATTTGATGTGAATGGTGTGTGTGCTTCATTTTCTTCTTGTTCCTACCCCTTTCCGTGTGAAAATGTGACCTGCTGTTGGTGATTGTCTGTGTTGAGAGCACTGGGGGAGCTTGGAGGATTGTGTGACGGTGCATGTGATCTCAGTGTGTCTTAAGAGGGTGAAGTGGCAAGCGTTTGACGAGCTATTGACATTTTGTGTTATAGTGTTTTTGAATGCATTTTATATGTTTTGTGAATCAAAGGGAATTCTCAAATAAAACAAAATTTGACTAGGTATGTTGCCTACCTGACAGTAATTTGGTATAAACATTTTGGACTGTTAACATTAATTGAACTGCGAACACTTTAATTCGCATGTATAGGGACCTTGGACACTGCCGGCTCAGGTTTCCATCAGAACCCCAGAGTGAAGTCAATTTTCGGGAAGCTGAAGACTGGAGTTTGATGCACTGTTGGTTGGGGGCAGGCAACAAGCCAACAGTGGAGATGCTGCAGAATGCCTTTTATGTTTGAAAAGGGGCTTATTCACCTCACTAACAAGACCCCTTGGACCACCCCATTGAAATTTAAAACTGACCGTTCTCAATTGGGCAGAGGTTTTCGGTTTATACCTTCAAATTAGTCAATCTTAAAAGCAGTGCTAAAATGTAATCTATTTAACTAATCGCCTGCAATTAAGTGACGATCATGTTTTTGTTTTATTTCGTTCCGTTTTTTGAAGACATGACCTGATAAATCTTTTTAGAATAATTTTTATTTATTTTGCATTTGACATTAATTTGGTCAAGTTATGCTTTGTCTCAATACAGCCATTGGTTATTGTAAATGGAAGTGCAAAGATTTAAGTAAAGGCTTTTATTTCAAGTATTCCGTAGATTTCTTTTTGATTTGCTTTAAAATGTAAAATTTCATTCGGATTGACAGGACATTCCTGAATTATTTTAACGCCGTAAAGGGGAATGACTTGTTTGACTTGAGTCAATTCTACAGGGTTTTGGATAATTTATGATTGAACTCGCCAGCAGGAATCATATCACTTGTGTACTGATATTGAACTCTTTATTTTTAGTTCTCTAAAATGTAAAATAAAGTTTAACATTTTGAATCATTTGTTGTATTTGTCCATTTAGACAAGTTTTAAAAGTTTATCAGCGGCCAGCACCATATTTAGTGTCTGGTCAGAAGTTACTGTTGCCATGTTTACAATTTATTTTGAGTCTGTGGCAACCTTATGGCAATATTAGATCAACATCTTTTATAGATCAACTCCGCAATTTGTTGAATTTAGATTTATGCTCGACTCAATCCGTATCGTGGAAGTTAAGCGCGATTGCAATTTAAAGGCAATGTTCTCGCGTTCGCAGCGACTGCGTTCATGGTAAACACTGCATAAATCGTCTGAATCGGAAATTACTTTTACATGTCAATCGTGCTTGATTCCAGCCCTTAGCCCATTCTCTCCTTTTAGAATGGGAGCAACTTGCTTATTAACCGGCTCACAGCCTCGTACCCAATTAACTTCTTTCATGCAGCCAACATTTTAACCTCCAGGGGGTGCCAAATCATAATAGAAGGCAATACCCTGATAGAATATAAGGCCCTGGGGGCACGACTTCATGTGGCCCCAGAGGATCATTAATTTCATATATTTTAAGAACTCCTTTTGAATATGCATAAATCATATTGAAATATATTTCAAAAGTTGCTAAATATGGTGTATAAATAATTTCAAAAAGCAGTAACTGATAATGGGTTATTACTATAATTGCCCATGGTTGATTCAAGTTGCTGATTTTTTTGGCCGATGTCCACAAAAACCCAATTTGCCAAACTGAGTATCATGCTAACGGCGGTGTTGATTTAATGTAATGGGTACATTTGATAGACACTTGTCTAAATTGAACTGCGCAGGAATTTTTAACAGGCTTACAACCAAATTATTTTTATACTACTGGTATTATGATTTAATAAGTATGCCTAAATACCTTTTTAATTTGTATTACTTCCACTCTTTATAATGGCTGCCTAAAAGGGTTTTCTAGGTTGGTAAAAGAACCTCCACTGCATTTGTCTAAAGCTTTGTTTATATTGGAAGATCTGGAGGGGCACCAAAATGGCTGAAAGATGCCTTGATAACCTGATCTCCTAACCCCCTCCCCCTTCATGGAGTAAAGAGCAATGAATTTGTCTAGTTCAGTGTACCTCTTTCTTGCCTAATGGGCAACAGTGAACATTGTCATCCCTACCTGTGCTATAACTACTCAATAAGACCACACTTGGGTAAATTGAGTGAAGGAAGTATTGGTTATGAGTATGACAACATGCACTAAATCAGAGCATAGTTATTGTGAACGATAACAGAAGGATATGTAAATTGAATTGTGACTAGTGCACTTAACATGCATTGTTCATTGATCTGTGTTTTAGGTTTCCATCCATCCTTTTTGCATAATTTGCACGCCTTCACAGGCGTTTCTGGCTGATGAACTGTCTCCAGAGCTGATAGAAGTGGTATCATTGAGGATGGTATTCCTTGATTTCTAGCTGTACTGATGAGGATGGCAGGCTTGTCCCTAAACTGCTTGAAGTGTAGAGTCAAAATTACAGCACGTTCAATAAGATGTTCTGAAAAACACACAGAAATGTTCTTGCTCTTAAATGAGGTTCTGCCAATCATGTTGGAAACCATTATCAAGGAAACCTAGTGTAGATAGTTTGTTGAACACCAGTGATTTGAAGAACAAGAGTAACTGTTATCTGTAGGACAATGTCTATCACAGTTTACCAAGGGTACAGTATGCTTAATATTTTTTTTAAACGAAGTATTAGTTTGTGCATACCTTTAGACTTTTCAGTTGACATGGAACAACTTAATATGCAATATAGTTATAACTATGACTTGAATTCAGTGCCCTCGTTCAAATCATATGAAATTGTATTTGTCACATGCACCGAATACAACAGGTGTAGAACTTAAAGTGAAATGCTTATTTACAAGCACTTAACCAACATTGCAGTTTTCAGAAAATAACCCCCAAAAGTAAGAGGTAAGAATAACAAATAATTAAAGAGCAGCAGTAAATAACTATAGGGGCTATATACAGGGGGTGCCGGTGCGGGGGCACTGGTGTCGAGGTAATATGTACATGCAGGTAGAGTTATTAAAGTGACTTTGCATAGATAATAACAGAGTAGCAACAACGTAGAAGGGGGTCAATGCAAATAGTCTGGGTAGCCATTTGATTAGATGTTCAGGAGTCATGGCTTGGGGGTAGAAGCTGTTTAGATGCTTCTTGGACCTAGCCTTGGCACTCCGGTACCGCTTGCCGTGCGGTAGCAGAGAGAACAGTCTATGACGAGGGTGGCTGGAGTCTTTGACAATTGACTGGAGTCTTTGCCTTCCTCTGACACCGCCTGATGTAGAGGTCCTGGATGGCAGGAAGCTTTACCCCGGTGATGTACTGGGCCATACACACGTGCCTTGCGGTTGGAGGCCGAGCAGTTGCCATACCAGGCAGTGATGCAACCAGACAGGATGCTCTTGATGGTGCAGCTGTAAAACCTTTTCAGGATCTGAGGACCCGTGCCCTCGCCTGAGGGGGAATAGGTTTTGTCGTGCCCTCTTCACGACTGTCTTGGTGTTCTTGGACCATGACAGTTTGTTGGTGTTGTGGACACCAAGGACCTTGAAGCTCTCAACCTGCTCCACTACAGCCCCGTCGATGAGAATGGGGGCGTGCTCGGTCCTCCTTTTCCTGTAATCCACAATCATCTCCTTTGTCTTGATCGCATTGAGGGAGAGGTTGTTGTCCTTGCACCACGCGGCCAGGTCTCTGACCTCCTCCCTATAGGCTGTCTGATCGTTGTCGGTGATCAGGCCTACCACTTGTGTCATTGGTAAACTTAATGATGGTGATGGAGTCGTATCTGGCCGTGCAGTCATGACTGAACAGGGAGTACAGGAGGGGACTGAGCACGCATCCCTGCGGGATCCCCGTCAGCGTGGCGGACATGTTGTTACCTACCCTTACCACCTGGGGGTGGCCGTTAGGAAGTCCAGGATCCAGTTGCAGAGGGAGGTGTTAAGTCCCAGGGTTCTTAGCTTAGTGATGAGCTTTGAGGGCACTATGGTGTTGAACGCTGAGCTGTAGTCAGTGAATAGCATTCTCACATAGGTGTTCCATTTGTTCAGGTGTGAAAGGGCAGTATGGAGTGCAATAGCGATTGCATCTGTGGATCTGTTGGGGCGGTATGCAAATTGGAGTGGGTCTAGGGTTTCTGGGATAATGATGTTAATGTGAGCCATGACCAGCCTTTCAAAGCATTTCATGGCTACAGACATGAGTGCTATGGGTTGGTAGTCATTTAGGCAGGTTACCTTAGTGTTCTAGGGCACAGGGACTATGGTGGTTTGCTTGAAACATGTTGGTGTTACAGACTCCGACAGGGAGAGGTAAAACATGTCAGTGAAGACACTTGCCAGTTGGTCAGCGCATGCTCGGAGTACACATCCTGGTAATCCGTCTGGCCCTGCGGCCTTGTGAATGTTGACCTGTTTAAGGGTCTTACTCATATCAGCTGCAGAGAACGTGATCACACAGTCATCCAGAATAGCTGATTCTCTCATGCATGTTTCAGTGTTACTTGCCTCGAAACGAGCATAATTTAGCTTGTCTGGTAGGCTCGTGTCACTGGGCAGCTCTCGGCTGTGCTTCCCTTTGTAGTCTGTAATAGTTTGCAAGCCCTGCCACAGCCGGTGTACTATGATTCGAACTTAGTCCTGTATTGACGCTTTGCCTGTTTGATGATTCGTCAGAGGGCATAGCGGGATTTTTTTAGTAGCTTCCGGGTTAGTCCCGCTCCTTGAAAGCGGCAGCTCTACCCTTTAGCTCCATGCGGATGTTGCCTGTAATCCATGGCTTCTGGTTGGGGTATGTACATATGGTCACTTGGGGACGAAGTCATCGATGCACTTATTGATGAAGCCAGTGATTGATGTGGTGTAGTCCTCAATGCCGTCGGAAGAATATTCCAATCTGTGGAACATATTCCAGTCTGTGCTAGCAAAACAGTCCTGTAGCTTAGAATCTGCTTCATCTGACCACTTTTTATTTTTTTGGGCCGAATCACTGGTGCTTCCAGCTTTAATTTTTAGCTTGTAAGCAAGAATCAGGAGGATAGAATTATGGTCAGATTTGGGGGGCAAATGGAGGGCGAGGGAGCGCTTTGTACGCGTCTCTGTGTGTGTGGAGTAAAGCTGGTCTAGTTATTTAAAAAATAATTCCCTCACCCCTCGGGTTGCACTTTTAACATGCTGGTAGAAATTTGGTAAAAACGGATTTGTTTCCCTGCATTAAAGTCTCAGGCCACTAGGAGCGCTGCCTCTGGATGAGCGTTTTCCTGTTTGCTTATGGCGGTATACAACTCATTGAGTGCGGTCTTAGTGCCAGCATGTAGACAGCTATGAAAAATACAGTTAAACTCTCTAAGTAGATAGTGTGGTCTACAGCTTATCATGAGATACTCTACCTCAGGCGAGCAAAACCTTGAGACTTTACAATATTTGTTTACAAATATACATAAACCGCCACCCCTTGTCTTACCAGAGGCTGCTGTTCTATCCTGCCGATAGTGTATAACCCACCAGCTGTATGCTGTTCATGTCATTCATGTCGTCATTCAGCCACGACTTGGTGGAACATAAGATATTAGTTTTTAATGTCCTGTTGTTAGTTTAATCTTGCTCGTAGGTCATCGATTTTATTTTCCAATGATTTCATGTTGGCCAATAGAACGGATTGCAGTGGGGGTTTAATCTTTCGCCTACGAATTCTCAGAAGGCAGCCTAACCTCCACCCCCTTTTTCTCCATCTTCTCTTCACTCAAATGACGGGGCTTTGGGCCTGTTCCCGGGAAAGCAGTATATCCTTCACGTCGGACTCGTTAAAGGAAAAATCTTCCAGTTCGTGGTGAGTAATCGCTGTTCTGATGTCCAGAAGTTATTTTCTGTCATAAGAGACGGTAGCAGCAACATTACAAACAACAACAAAAAAAGGAATGAAATAACAGTTGGTTTGGAGCATGTAAAACATCAGTCTGATCCACCCCTTAAAAAAATATTTAAAAAATCTGTCATTCCCTGGGTAATTCCTGCTTCTACCTGGATTATGTTTGAGATGCTTTTATTAAAGAACACCCTCTGTGTTCTATTACTTGTCTAACTCTTTGTCCACATTATAGCAGGGGGTGTAAAGCCATAACACACATGTTTTTCCAGCAGCAGACTATGATCGATAATGTCAAAAGCTGCACTGAAGTCTTAACAAGACAGCCCCCACAATAATTTTATCATCAATTTCTCTCAGCCAATCATCAGCCATTTGTGTAAGTGCTGTCCGTGCTTGTTGAGTGTCCTTCCCTATATGCTTGCTGGAAGTCTGTCAATTAGTTTTCTGTGAAATGGCATTGTTTCTGGTCAAACACAATTTTATCCAGAAGTTTACTAATGGTTGGTAACAGGCTGATTGGTGGGCTATTTGAGCCAGTAAAGGGGGCTTTACTATTCTTGGGTAGCGGAATGACTTTAGGTTCCCTCCAGGCCTGAGGGTGCACACTTTCTAGTAGGCTTAAATTGAAGATGTAGCAATATCTTCCGCTATTACATGTTGATGATTTAATTCCTGTGCTGTTTGTAAATACCCTGGTAGGTTGACTGACAACCTTAACCAGGTTGCAGGCACTGGTTACAGTTTGAAGCTTTTTCTTGAGTGGGCAGCTTTATGAGAGCCAGTCAATATTTAAATTACACAGAAAATGTACTTCTCTGATATCACATGCATTTCACACATATTATCCAGATACTGACTGTTAGCACTTTGTGGTCTATAGCAGCTTCCCACCAGAATGGGCTTTAGGTGAGGCAGACGAACCTGTAGCCATATTACTTCAACAGTAGATCTTCTCTATGCTTTACTGGAATGTGGTTCTTTATATAGACCGCAATACCGCCCCCGTTGGCATACGTCTTTTCTGTAAATGTTATATTTCTACCACAAAGTGAGTTTCAGAATATGAACGTTGTCTGTTACAAGGAAGTTATTAACTTCATGAACCTTGTTTCTCATGCTGCATATGTTAATATGGGCAATTTTTTTGCACTTTTCTGGGTGGCTTGGTTGTTTTACTGGGAAGCTTATCAGAAGTAGACTTGATTGTGCAGGGTAAGCTGCACAAAGTGGTCTTCAAACTAGGGCATATACATGTAGTTATTACCACGAATGCGATCCTGACATTGTAGCCTGTACATTGAATATAGTCACTGATCGTGTACTCTTCCTTGGCAAATGAAGGTGTGGTTCAGGTATTTTCAGGTAGTTCAGGTATTTTTCAGTCATTTCCAATACCAGGTGTATCAAACTCCAGTCTTTGAATGATGCTGTCTGCATTACAATTATACACTTCAACAGTGTTTACCAATCCTGGTCTTGGGACATCAATGGTTACACATTGTAACTATGCAATAGACTAGAAGCATGATTTAACTAGTAAAAGGCTGATTGTAATTCATATATACAGAAATATATACAGAAATATATATATTTTTAAACGGTACACTACACTTCCTATGCATCATGTAAATACCCTAAAACCGGTTCATCTCAATATCCTTCATCTGCATTGATCTGACACAGGATAGGTGTAGTATTTCATCAAATGAGACTTCATTTCAACCAGTGGAGAATGTGAAATGCTTTATTGAAAGAATTTCATTATCCAAGAGTTATAAATACATATTACAAGTTCAATCTGTACTTCAATGCACATTTGTTGTGCATGATAAAAACAGAGGAAGAAAGGTGGCGAGAGAGGTGTAAAAGGGGACATAGGAGGACATAGGAGCAGGGAAGGCAGCATGTGTTTTAATGAATCACAGTGCTATCCTAATATTATCTCAGTTCATCACAATTACATAAGTGTCTCCTACTAGGGCTCCCAGTCGGCCCGAAGGTTATCTTAAGAGCGGGTGAAGTGGCGATGACAGGACTGGGGGTTGGCATCCTCTCTTACAACAAAACATACCTGCAGATGAGAGAGAGAGAGAATGTTTAAGCGTTGTTTTTTCTATTCTAACACTCAATCATCAGGAGGTGAAATGCAAAACTGACTTTGGATCATTAACTCTGGGACTACTACATCTCTATCTGTATTTCAATATAAAGCATCTCTTTAATAATACTTCCTGTATAATATAAACTGACCTGGGATCATTAACTCTGGGACTACTACATCTCTATCTGTATTTCAATATAAAGCATCTCTTTAATAATACTTCCTGTTGACCTGACCAAGTGACCTCTCACCTCTGATCATGCTGTGCCCTCTATGTAGCCATTTCAGATGTGGGAGGGGTTCACCGACACAGCTGATATAACTAGAGGATTTAGGGAGAAGGGGAGAAAGGGATGAAGTGAAGGAGAGAGACTGTTATTGAGAAAATAAGGTAGTTAAAGTGACAGTGTTCAACAGGAATCTGTGTGTGGCCTCACCTGGTGTCCACAGAGCACTTTATGCTGAAAAACATGAACGGACAAACAATATAGCGTAGTTATAGAAATAATGAAGTGTCTTGCTCTTCTCTGGTTGGCCCTCTTGCCTATTCTTTGAAGGTGGAAGGAGACATAGTTATACACCTGAGCCTGTTAACTGCACAACACAATCCATCAATCAGAGTGTGTAGGTGTGGGTTATAGGGTGTCTAATTGTTCCAAAAAACTACAAAAATAGCCTGTTTTGGTTTTGTACAGACATCACATCCTTACCTAAACAGTACCCTCACCTGAGAAGTAGAAATCAAAGGGAGAGAAACTGAGAATTGAATAACCCTAATTGACATAGCTAAGTAAATTGAAGAATGCAATAAGAGTAATATGAATGGCTCTTAAGAGCCTTTGGTTGTGCATAGTGTAGTCTGGTGTTACCAGGGAACAGCACCCTCTTTGAAGAAGTAGGAGGTGAAAATCTCCTGCACACGGATTGCCTCTTGCTCCGTTGTTGGACCCCATCCTTGAAACATCCTGCAGAGCAGCAGACTCCTCCTCTGGCACGCGGCGGTGAGCTGCAGATCCCTTCCTGGTCCTCCTGGTCTGCCTTCACATGCCTGAATTCCTCCAGGAGGCAGTCCCAGATGGCCCTGGTCACCCAACCTTGCAGTGCCCTACACGGTAACTCAAGGCAATCGTTTTTGAAGGGATCTCCAGTTACATGGTATCTGTAGGAATATGGAAGACAATGTAATTACTAGACTTTTACATCACCAGGTAATTGTGGATTACTAAAGTATAATATCCCTGATAACAAATCATGATAACATTGGATTGATAGATGCATATGCACACACATGTGTAGCATGTGACAATAGCAGGATCATATCAAGGATAGCATCACAAATGAATACATAAATGCTACTTGAAGCTTGATGAGTTGATAATTTGAATCAGCTGTGTAGTGCTAGGGCAAAAACAAAAATGTGCCCCCCTTTGAGTCCCCAGGACTTAGAACCACTGCTCTTCATTGGGACCTCATATGTAGACTGGCTTTCACAGCTCTCTTTGTCTGAGGACAGAAAACCTCACAAGAAACAGACTTCATTATACTCAAGGTAGACCGCACAATATTATGTTACTATTATCTCTGTCCTCACTTCTAGGGACTGCAACTACACAAAAGTACCTGCCCTATCCAGAATAGCCTCCTCTCTCACTGACAGTTGGGGCTGCTATCCTTTCACCCGCCTCCATGGCTGTTATCTAGCTAGCTACAAATGTATTTGGAGTTTGTTTTTTACAGTGATAAATAGATCAAGATAGCTAGCTAATATGAAGTTAGGTAGCTGGTGATATTTAATTCACTTAGCTAGATATCTGGTCCCGTGTGGCTCAGTTGGTAGAGCATGGCGCTTGCAACGCCAGGGTTGTGGGTTCAATTCCCACGGGGGGACCAGGATGAATATGAATATGTATGAACTTTCCAATTTGTAAGTCGCTCTGGATAAGAGCGTCTGCTAAATGACTTAAATGTAAATGTAAATATCTATACAGTATTGGAAGTTGGCTAGATAGCTAGCTAGCTACGTTAGCAGCTCATTTCAGTTAGCCTGCACTGTAGCTAGTTATCTAATAATACATATTTTTTTACATTTTCAAAGTGTATTTACTTTCTTGAATAGGTTTTCCCAGCCATGTGGACGATTGGAAACAGAGCAGCAAAGTTTGTCACCAGAGCGTTTTAGAGCATATTACTGTGAATAAATTCATGAAATGGAGAATGGATTAAACTATTTACCCATTTAATAACGAGACCTTCATACAAACTTTGGGGGGAGTGGGGTTCTAAGCTGACATTGTTTTAAGAAAGTCATACCATGGATCATTTAGGCCTTCTAGGCAGAGTTCCTCTGTCCAGTGTCCGTGTTCTTTTGCCCATCTTAATCTATTATTTTTATTGGCCAGTCTGAGATATGGCTTTTTCTTTGCAACTCTGCCTAGAAGGCCAGCATCCCAGAGTTGCCTCTTCACTGTTGACTTTGAGACTGGTGTTTTGCGGGTACTAGTTAATAAAGCTGCCATTTGAGGACTTGTGAGGCGTCTGTTTCTCAAACTAGACACTAATGTACAGATGAAGTCGGAAGTTTACATACACTTAGGTTGGAGTCATTAAAACTCGTTTTTCAACCACTACACACATTTCTTGTTGAACTATAATTTTGGCAAATCGGTTAGGACATCTACTTTGTGCATGACGCAAGTAATTTTTCCAACAATTGTTTACAGACAGATTATTTCACTTATAATTCACTGTATCACGTTTCCAATGGGTCAGAATTTACATACACTAAGTTGACTGTGCCTTTAAACAGCTTGGGAAATTACATAAAATGTCATGCTTTAGAAGCTTCTGATAGGCTAATTGACATAATTTGAGTCAATTGGAGGTGTACCTGTGGATGTATTTCAAGGCCTACCTTCAAACGCAGTACCTCTTTGCTTGACATCATGGGAAAATCAAAAGAAATCAGCCAAGACCTCAGAAATAAAAGTGTAGACCTCCACAAGTCTGGTTCATGCTTGGGAGCAATTTCCAAACGCCTGAAGGTACCACGTTCATCTGTACAAACAATAGTACGCAAGTATAAACACCATGGGACCACGCAGCCGTCATACCGCTCAAGAAGGAGACGCGTTCTGGCTCCTAGAGATGAACGTACTTTGGTGCGAAAAGTGCAAATCAATCCCAGAACAACAGCAAAATACCTTGTGAAGATGCTGGAGGAAACGGGTACAAAAGTATCTATTTCCACAGTAAAACGAGTCCTGTATCGACAAAACCTGAAAGGCCGCTCAGCAAGGAAGAAGCCAATGCTCCAAAACCGCCATAAAAAAGCCAGACTATAGTTTGCAATTGCACATGGGGACAAAGATCATACTTTTTAGAGAAATGTCGTCTGGTCTGATGAAACAAAAATAGAACTGTTTGGCTATGATGAACTTTTATATGTTTGGAGGAAAAAGGGGGAGGCTTGCAAGCCGAAGAACACCATCCCAACCGTGAAGCACAGGTGTGGCAGCATCATGTTGTGGGGGTGCTTTGCTGCAGGAGGGACTGGTGCACTTCACAAAATAGATGACATCATGAGGAAAGGAAAATTATGTGGATATATTGAAGCAATATCTCAAGACATCAGTCAGGAAGTTAAAGCTTGGTCGCAAATGGGTCTTCTAAATGGACAATGACCCCAAGCATACTTCCAAAGTTGTGGCAAAATGGCTTAAGGACAACAAAGTCAAGGTATTGGAGTGGCCATCACAAAGCCCTGACGTCAATCCTATAGAACATTTTTGGGCAGAACTGAAAAAGCGTGTGTGAGCAAGGAGGCCTACAAACCTGAATCAATGACACCAGCTCTGTCAGGAGGAATGGACCAAAATTCACCCAACTTATTGTGGGAAGCTTGTGGAAGGCCACCCAAAACGTTTGACCCAAGTTAAACAATTTAAAGGCAATGCTACCAAATACTAATTGAGTGTATGTAAACTTCTGACACACTGGGAATGTGATGAAAGAAATAAAAGCTGAAATAAATAATTCTCTCTACCGTTATTCTGACATTTCACATTCTTAAAATAAAGTGGTGATCCTAACTGACCTAAAACAGGGATTTCTTCCTAGGATTAAATGTCAGGAATTGTGAAAAACTGAGTTTAAATGTACTTAGTTAAGGTGTATGTAATCTTCTGACTTCAACTGTACTTGTCCTCTTGCTCAGTTGTGCACCGGGGCCTCCCACTCTTCTTTCTATTCTGGTTAGAGCCAGTTTGCGTTGTTCTGTGAAGGGAGTAGTACACAGCGTTGTATTAGATCTTCAGTTTCTTGGAAATTTCTCGCATGGAATAGCCTTCATTTCTCAGAACAAGAATAGACTGACGAGTTTCAGAAGAAAGTTCTTTGTTTCGGGCCATTTTGAGCCTGTAATCGAACCCACAAATGCTGATGCTCCAGATACTCAACTAGTCTAAAGAAGGACAGTTTTATTGCTTCTTTAAGCAGGACAACAGTTTTCAGCTGTGCTAACATAACTGCAAAATGGTTTTCTAATGATCAATTAGCCTTTTACAATTATCAACTTGGATTAGCTAACACAACGTGCCAATGGAACACAGGAGTGATGGTTGCTGATAATGGGCCTCTGTACACCTATGTAGATATTCCATAAAAAGCAGCCGTTTCCAGCTACAATAGTCATTTACAACATTAACAATGTCTACACTGTATTTCTGATCAATTTAATTTTAATGAACAGAAACATGTGGTTTTCTTTCAAAAACTAGGAAATTTCGAAGTGACCCCAAACTTTTGAATGGTAGTGCATGTGTTGCTACCCTAGGCTCACGCACTGAAGCTCATAAAGCATATTTTTAACTTTTATTCAAAAGCATAAAATACCGTCATACCGTCCAATTTAAATACATGATATGATAGTTTGTTGATATTCCCCCCGCCCTACTGTAGAGCAGCTTCACAGCAACACAGAATATTTAATTTCATGAGGACAGGACTTACCATTGCTGAGATCTTATTTTCAAGTGATCAGAAAATATTTTTTAAAAGGAACAGACAGGTTAATGATATCCATATGTTATGCCATTTTCAGGGATGATGTAGAACACAGATTCAAATCAAAGTAAAATGTTGGAAATTAATACAAATATGCACTGTGCATGGGCTCATCGGAACCGGCCTCAAATCAAATCAAAATGTATTGGTCACATACACATGGTTAGCAGATGTTAATGCGAGTGTAGCGAAATGCTTGTGCTTCTAGTTCCGACAGTGCAGTAATATCACCATTCCCCAACAACTACCTAATACACACAAATCTAAAGGGGTGAATGAGAATATGTACATGTAAGTATATGGATGAGCGATGGCCGAGCAGCATAGACAAGGTGCAGTAGATTGTATAAAATACAATATATACATGTGATATGAGTAATGTAAGATATGTAGACATTATTAAAGTGCCATTGTTTAAAGTGACTAGTGATCCATTTATTAAAGTGGCCAGTGATTGGGTCTCAATGTAGGCAGCAGCCTCTCTGAGTTAGTGATTGCTGTTTAGCAGTCTGATGGCCTTGAGATAGAAGCTGTTTTTCAATCTCTCACTCCCAGCTTTGATGCACCTGTACTGACCTCCCCTTCTGGAAGGTAGCGGTGTGAATAGGCAGTGGCTCGGGTGGTTGTTGTACTTGAAGATCTTTTTGGCCTTCCTGTGATATCGGGTGCTGTAGGTGGCATGGAGGGCAGGTATTTGCCCCCGGTGATGCGTTGTGCAGACCGCACCACCCTCTGGAGAGCCTTGCGGTTGAGGGTGATGCAGTTGCCGTACCAGGCTGTGATACAGCCCGACAGGATGCTCTCAATTGTGCATCTGTAAAAGTTTGTCAGCGTTTTGGGTGACAAGCCAAATTTCTTCAGCCTCCTGAGGTTGAAGAGGCGCTGTTGCGCCTTCTTCACCACACTGTCTGTGGGTGGACCATTTCAGTTTGTCAGTGATGTGTACGCAGAGGAAATTAAAATGTTCCACCTTCTCCACTGCTGTCCCTTCGATGTGGATAAGTGTCACGAGAATTATGTTCTCAATGTTCATAAACCCAATTCAATTAACTACTCAGTGTGAAACCCAGAATTTGTAAGAAACTGGTTGAATGAAACAGACGGAGGCCCAGCTACGATAGTCAGAAAGTTTATTTAAGAGCGCGCTCGTTAGTTGTACAAAACCATTCATTTTATACTAGCTCCTTACGCACATACTCTTGCACACAAACAGTAGATATCCTATGCACATACATACACACACAAACAGACTCTTTCCGCACATACTTTCACACACAAACATTAGGTATCCTACGCACATACTGTCTCACTACCCAGCCGACAGAGATTAGGGAGACCTTGGGACGTACTCCCTGTCCTCTCCCAATCTCTAGTCAGGTCGGCACCGAATTTTGCTCAGACAGTCTGTGTTTAAGATACTGTAGAGACATATTGTTTTACTGACTAAAACTACACACATCATTAATTATAACTTTATGATTCTAGTCAATTTCATACAATTATATGGTTTCAGGGTGGAGTATTCTAATCATTCATTTAAACATATAAATTCCAACAACAATAAGGGGGTGCTCCCTCTGCTGTTTCCTGAAGTCCACGATCATCTCCTTTTGTTTTGTTGACATTGAGTGAGAGGTTGTTTTCCTGACACCACACTCCGAGTGACCCAACCTCCTCCTTGTAGGCTGTCTCGTCGTTGTTGGTAATCAAGCCTGCTACTGTTGTGTCGTCTGCAAACTTGATGATTGAGTTGGAGGCGTGCATGGCCACGCAGTCGTGGGTGAATAGGGAGTACAGCAGAGGGCTGAGCACGCACCCTTGTGGAGCCCCACTGTTGTGTCAACGAAGTGGAGATGTTGTTTCCTACCTTCCCCACCTGGGGGCGGCCCATCAGAAACCCAATTTGCATAGAGCGGGGTTGAGACCCAGGGCCTCCAGCTTGATGATGAGCTTGGAGGGTACTATGGTGTTGAATGCTGAGCTGTAGTCAATGAACTGCATTCTTACATAGGTATTCTTTTTGTCCAGATGGGATAGGGCATTGTGCAGTGTGCTGGCGATTGCGTCATCTGTGGACCTGTTGGGGCAGTATACAAACTGAAGTGGGTCTAGGGTGGTCGGTAAGGTGATATGATCCTTGACTAGCCTCTCAAAGCACTTCATGATGACAAGTGAGTGATACGGGGCAGTAGTAATTTAGTTCAGTTATCTTTGCCTTGGGTACAGGAACAATGGTAGCCATCTTGAAGAATGTGGGGACAACAGACTGGGATAGGGAGCGATTGAATATGTCCGTAAACACACCAGCCAGCTGGTCTGCGCACGCGGCTAGAAATGCCGTCTGGGCCAGCAGCCTTGCGAGGGTTAACACGTTTAAATGTTTTACTCACATCAGCCACTGAGAAGGAGGGGGGGGCAGTCCTTGTTAGCAAGCCGCGATGGTGGCACTGTATTATCCTCAAAGCGGGTAAAGAAGGTGTTTAGTTTGTCTGGAAGCGTGACGTCGCTGTCCGTGGCTGGTTTTCTTTTTGTAGTCCGCAATTTCCTGTAGACCCTGCCACATACGTCTTGTGTCTGAGCCGTTGAATTGCGACTCCACCTTGTCCCTGTACCGGCATTTCGCTTGTTTGATTGCCTTGCGGAGGGAATAACTACCCTGTTTATATTCAGCCATATTTCTAGACCTCTTTCCATGGTTAAATGCTGTGGTCGCGCTTTCAGTTTTGCGCAAATGCCGCCATCCATCCACGGTTTCTGGTTAGGGTAGGTTTTAATAGTCACAGTCGGTACAACATCTCCCATGCGCTTCTTTATAAACTCACTCACTGAGTCAGCGTATAGGTAGATGTTGTTTTCTGAGAGTGACTGGAACATATTCGTGATCTTCCTGTCTGGGTTGGCGCCCCCCCTTGGGTTGTGCCGTGGCGGAGATCTTTGTGGGCTATACTCGGCCTTGTCTCAGGATGGTAAGTTGGTGGTTGAAGATATCCCTCTAGTGGTATGGGGGCTGTGCTTTGGCAAAGTGGGTGGGGTTATAGTGTCTCCTGACCCCTCCTGTCTCAGCCTCCAGTATTTATGCTGCAGTAGTTTGTGTCGGGGGGCTAGGGTCAGTTTGTTATATCTGGAGTACTTCTCCTGTCTTATCCGGTGTCCTGTATGAATTTAAGTATGCTCTCTCTAATTCTCTCTTTCTCTCTTTCTTTCTCTCTCTTGGAGGACCTGAGCCCTAGGCATGATGACTCCTTGCTGTCCCCAGTCCACCTGGCCGTGCTCCTGCTCCAGTTTTAACTGTTCTGCCTGCGGCTATGGAACCCTGACCTGTTCATCGGACGTGCTACCTGTCCCAGACCTGCTGTTTTCAACTCTCTAGAGACCGCAGGAGCGGTAGAGATACTATTAATGATCGGCTATGAAAAGCCAACTGACATTTACTCCTGAGGTGCTGACTTGCTGCACCCTCGACAACTACTGTGATTATTATTATTTGACCATGCTGGTCATTTATGAACATTTGAACATCTTGGCCATGTTCTGTTATAATCTCCACCCGGCACAGCCAGAAGAGGACTGGCCACCCCTCATAACCTGGTTCCTCTCTATGTTTCTTCCTAGGTTTTGGCCTTTCTAGGGAGTTTTTCCTAGCCACCGTGTTTCTACACCTGCATTGCTTGCTGTTTGGGGTTTTAGGCTGGGTTTCTGTACAGCACTTTGAGATATCAGCTGATGTAAGAAGGGCTATATAAATAAATTTGATTTGATTTGATATTCCAGTCTGTGTGATCAAAACAATCTTGAAGCGTGGCTTCCGATAGGTCAGACCAGCGTTGAATGGTTCTCGTCACTGGTACTTCCTGTCTGAGTTTCTGCCTATAAGACGGTAGGAGCAAGATGGCGTCGTGGTCGGATTTGCCGAAGGGAGGCCGGGGGAAGGCTTTGTAAGCATCGCGGAAGTTAGAGTAGCAGTCGTCGAGAGTATTACCCCTGCGCGTAGCGCAATCAATATACTGATAGAATTTAGGTAGCCTTGTTCTTAAATTTGCTTTGTTAAAATCCCCAGTGACAATAAATGCAGCCTCAGGATATATGGTTTCCAGTTTACATAGAGCCCAGTGAAGTACCTTGAGGGGGAATGTACACAGCTGTGACTATAACTGACGAGATTTCTCCTAGTAGATAAAATGGCCAGCATTTGATTGTAAGGAATTCTAGGTCGGGTGAGCAGAAGGACTTGAGTTCCTGTATGTTGTTATAATTACACCATGAGTCATTAATCATAAAGCATACACCGCCCTTCTTCTTCCAAGAGAGGTGTTTATCTCTGTCGGCGCGATGCATGGAGAAGCCCGGTGGCTGAACCGATTCCGACAACATATCCCAAGACAGCCATGTTTCCGTGAAACAGAGAATGTCACAATCTCCGATGTCTCTCTGGAAGGCAGCCCATGTCCGAATTTCGTCTACCTTGTTGTTAAGAGACTTGACATAGGCGAGTAGTATACTCGGGAGCGGTTGCCGATGTGCACGTCTACGGAGCCTGACCAGGAGGCCGCTCCTTCTGCGGCGCCATTGTTTTAGGTAGGCTACTGGGATTAGATCCATTGTCCTGGGTGGTGGTCCGAACAGAGGATCCGTTTTGAGAAAGTGGCATTCCTGGTCATAATGTTGGTAAGTTGACGTTGCTCTTATATCCAATAGTTCTTCCCGGCTGTATGTAATAACACTTAAGATTTCCTGGGGTAACAATGTATGGAATAATACATAAAAAAACTAAATATGCATATTTTCCTCAGAACTCGAAGCGAGGCGACCATCTCTGTCGGCACCATCTTGCCTATCATGACAATAAAAGAACTGGGAATAGAACAAAATTGAGACTTTAGAGGAAAGGATTAAAATAAGCAGATACTCCTTAAACATTGATAAAATACCTTAGAGTTGGGTAGTTTGCAGTCACATCAACTTCTGTCAATCATGTGTTGCTGAGAAATTACTTTGGATTGAGTCTCCGAACCGAACAAAGCCAAAACCCTTTGAGTTCCCAGTCTTAACATCTCTTTTGATCTGCGTGCAGAGAGAGAGAGCGAGAGAGAGGTATGATTATTGACATACATGCTACCTCCATGAAGTACATCAACCATTAAACAAAATGTTGATTAGGTTGGGTTACCTGCACCATGATGACTTCTCCAAAAGTGGCGAAGTAGTCTTTCAAATCTTGCTCAGATGTTTTCCAAGGCAAACCAAGAATAATGAGGTCTGATGTTTATCTCGATACTCCTCTTCATTTAACCGCAGAGGCAGCAGCAGCGGGACTCTAACCCGGAAGCTTACAAGAAATCCTGCTATGCCCTGCGACGAACCATCAAACAGGCAAAGCGTCAATACGGGGCTAAGATTGAATCATACTACACTGGCTCCGACGCTCGTTTTATGTGGCAGGGCTTGCAAACCATTACAGACTACAAAGGGAAGCACAGCCGTGAGCTGCCCAGTGACACGAGCCTACCAGACGAGCTAAATCACTTCTATGCTCGCTTCGAGGCAAGCAACACTGAGGCATGCATGAGAGCATCAGCTGTTCCGGACGACTGTGTGATCACGCTCTCCGTAGCCGACGTGAGTAAGACCTTTAACCTCTCTAGGGTGCGTGAGACGGTAGCGTCCCACCTCTTCAACAGCCAGTGAAACTGCAGGGCGCCAAATTCAAAACAATAGAAATCCCATAATTAAAATTCCTCAAACATACATGTATTTTACACCATTTTAAAGATACACTTGTTATAAATCCAGCCACAGTGTCCGATTTCAAAAAGGCTTTACGACGAAAGCAAACAAAACGATTATGTTAGGTGAGTGCCTATTCACAGAATAACACAGCCATTTTTCCAGCCAAAGAGAGGATTCACAAAAAGCAGAAATATAGATAAAATTAATCACTAACCTTTGATAATCTTCATCAGATGACACTCATAGGACTTCATGTTACACAATACATGTATGTTTTGTTCGGTAAAGTTCATATTTATATCCAAAAATCTGAGTTTACATTGGCGCGTTACGTTCACAAGTTCCAAAACATCCTTTGATTTAGCAGAGAGCCACATCAATTTACAGGAATACTCATAATAAACATTGCTAAAAGATACAACTGTTATGCGTGGAATTTTAGATGCACTTCTCCTTAATGCAACAGCTGTGTCAGATTTCAAAAAAGCTTTACGGAAAAAGCAAACCATGCAATAATCTGAGTCGGCGCTCAGAGCCCAATCAAGACACAAATATATGCGCCATATTGTGCAGTCAACAGAAGTCAGAAATAACATTATAAACATTAACTTACCTTTGATGATCTTCATCAGAATGCACTCCCAGGAATCCCAGTTCCACAATAAATGTTTGATTTGTTCCATAAAGTCCATCATTTATGTCCAAATTATTCCTTGTTGTTCTAGCGTTCAGTACACTTTCCAAACTCACGACGCGCGGGCAAATCCAGCGGAAAGTACGGACGAAAAGTTTTAAAAGTTATATTACAATCCGTAAAAACATGACAAACGAAGTATTGAATCAATCTTTAGGATGTTTTTAACATAATTCTTCAATAATGTTCCAACCGGAGAACTCTTGTCTTCAGAAGTGCGATGGAACAGAGCTTGCGCTCACATTGAACGCGCATGGTCAGCGCATGTTCAGGTCATGGTAGACCTTACTCAATCCACTCTCATTCGGCCCCACTTCACAGTAGAAGCATCAGACGAGGTTCTAAAGACTGTTGACATCTAGTGGAAGCCTTACCAACATTATCAATATCCCACTGTATTTTCAATAGGAGCTGAGTTGAAAATAGACCAACCTCAGATTTCCCACTTCCTGGTTGGATTTGTTCTCAGGTTTTTGCCTGCCATTTGAGTTCTGTTACACTCACAGACATCATTCAAACAGTTTTAGAAACTTCAGAGTATTTTACATCCAAATCTACTAATAATATGCATATTCTAGCTTTTATGGCTTTGTAGCAGGCCGTTTACTCTGGGCATGCTTTTCATCCGGACGTGAAAATACTGCCCCCTACCCCAAATAAGTTAAACAGGTCAACATACACAAGGCTGCAGGGCCAGACGGATTACCAGGACGTGTGCTCTGTGCATGTGCTGACCAACAGGCAGGTGTCTTCACTGACATTTTCAACATGTCTCTGATTGAGTCTGTAATACTAACATGTTTCAAGCAGACCACCATGGTCCCTATGCCCAAGAACACAAAGGCAACCTGCCTAAATGACTACAGACCCGTAGCACTCAGGTCCGTAGCCATGACGTGCTTTGAAAGGTTGGTAATGGCTCACATCAACACCATTATCCTAGAAACCCTAGACCCACTCCAATTTGCATACCACCCAAACAGATCCACAGATGATGCAATCTCTATTGCACTCATCACTGCCCTTTCCCACCTGGACAAAAGGAACACTTATGTGAGAATGCTATTCATTGACTACAGCTCAGCTTTCAACACCATAGTACCCTCAAAGCTCATCACTAAGCTAAGGATCCTGGGACTAAACACCTCCCTCTGCAACTGGATCCTGGACTTCCTGACGGGCCGCCCCCAGGTGGTGAGGGTAGGTAGCAACACGTCTGCCACGGTGATCCTCAACACTGGAGCTCCCCAGGGGTGCGTGCTCAGTCCCCTCCTGTACTCCCTGTTCACCCATGACTGCATGGCCAGGCACAACTCCAACACCATCATTAAGTTTGCAGAAGTCACAACAGTGGTAGGCCTGATCACCGACAACGACGAGACAGCCTATAGGGAGGAGGTCAGAGACCTGGCCGAGTGGTGCCAGAATAACAACCTATCCCTCAACGTAACCAAGACTAAGGAGATTATTGTGGACTACAGGAAAAGGAGGGCCGAGCACGCCCCCATTCTCATCGACAGGGCTGTAGTGGAGCAGGTTGAGAGCTTCAAGTTCCTTGGTGTCCACATCAACAACTAACTAGAATGGTCCAAACACACCAAGACAGTCGTGAAGAGGGCACGACAAAGCCAATTCCCTCTCAGGGAACTAAAAAGATTTGGCATGGGTCCTGAGATCCTCAAAAGGTTCTACAGCTGCAACATCGAGAGCATCCTGACTGGTTGCATCACTGCCTGGTACGGCAATTGCTTGGCCTCTGACCACAACGCACTACAGAGGGTAGTGCGTACGGCCCAGTACCTTACTGGGGCTAAGCTGCCTGCCATCCAGGACCTCTACACCAGGCGGTGTCAGAGGAAGGCCCTAAAAATTGTCAAAGACCCCAGCCACCCCAGTAATAGACTGTTCTCTCTACTACCGCATGGCAAGCGGTACCGGAGTGCCAAGTCTAGGACAAAAAGGCTTCTCAACAGTTTTTACCCCCAAGCCATAAGACTCCTGAACAGGTAATCAAATGGCTACCCGAACTATTTGCCTTGTGTGCCCCCCCAACCCCTCTTTTTACGCTGCTGCTACTCTCTGTTTATCATATATGCATAGTCACTTTAACTATACATTCATGTACATACTACCTCAATTGAGCCGACCAACCAGTGCTCCCGCGCATTGGCTAACCTGACCATGCATTGATGCACCTGAGTTTGCTGATGCAGTGGCACTGGACTCTGACCCTGATTAATAGTCTGGGTCAGCACAGAGATGAGGCTGTGTGCAGCCGAAACCACCTCTGAATACTCTCTCTGCTGAACACAAAGTAAACATTAGCTGGATATAGGGGAAAAGCGTCAAATGACTTGACCACATTTGAATGCATCTAGCTTAAATAGCCAGCTAGTCCAGAGGGAAATTGAGAAACAATCAGATATATTTCAACGTATGCTTTCCGTTAACCAAGTAGCTGTTCATAAAAGGCGAAATGTGATTTCAATCTCATGATGTAAGAGTATCGTTGTGTCATGGTGGATACATGTAAGCTAGCTAACTGGAGACATTCGTGAGGGTCTAAAATCACAATGGCCTATTTCGACGTGACTTGGTTTAGGACAACCCTACCACCTGGCAGTGGCTAGCTACAGCCTGGTAGCGAGTAGTTACGGGCACGCAGTGTCTTGCGATTTATTCAATTTGGCTAGCTAGTCAGACAACTTAAGCCAGCCGACTAAACTAGTTAAGTAACGTACTTCAAAATTGTAACGGGTCAATATATGAAGTGTATCTTTATACAATACATTTCAGGCAAGATTGAGTCTAGGCTTCATGTATTGTTATGGGAAAAGCTATTTAGGGTTTTAGCCGGGGGGGGTTTTCTCTCTCTCTCACACACCTTTCAATACGGCTGGCAGTGACTAGCTGTAACTTAACGTTACAGGCATGCAGCCTTGCGATTTAATTCCATTTCCATTTGGCTAGCTAGTCCGACACCAAAGCCTGCCAACTAAGCTAACGTAATTCACAATTGCAAGTCACGGGTAAATAATGTAGGGATATTAGAAGCGTGTCTATCTAATACATTTAATGACAAGCCATCTAACTACTTAAGTAAACATATAAATTACCTGTTGCCCAAAGTTTGGGTAACTGGTTCGCCATGTTTAGAACATGCGGGCACAGGGGTGAAAGATTTGGCGAGTAGTGGTGATGTCAGACCGTCTGGTTAAGTAGCCAATAGAAAAAAGGCCTGTCTATCATGTTCATTGATGGGGTTAAGATGAACCGTCACTCCAAAACTAGTGGACCAATGGACACTCATTGTCTCCGCCTCCCTCTAAACCTCGCCCTTCACGGAAAAATGGCAAAACTCGCAATTGAAAATACTGGCAGTGAAAGCAAAGTAACCCTTATTTTACCAGGTAAATTGACTGAGAACACATTCTCATTTACAGCAACGACCTGGGGAATAGTTACAGGGGAGAGGAGGGAGGATGAAAGAGACAATTGTAAGCTGGGGATGATTCGGCGGCCATGATGGTATGAAGGCCAGATTGGGAATTTAGCCAGGACACCGGGGAAAAAACACCTACTCTTACAATAAGTGCCATTGGATCTTTAGCGACCACAGAGAGTCAGGACACCTGTTTAACTTCCCATCCGAAAGACACAGGGCAATGTCCCCAATCACTGACCTGGGACATTGTGATATTTCTTTAGACTAGAGGAAAGGGTGCTTTCTACTAGCCCTCCAACACAACTTCCAGCAGCATCTAGTCTCCCATCCAGGGACTGATCAGGACCAACCCTGCTTGGCATCAGAAGCAAGCCAGCAGTGGGATGCAGGGTGGTATGTGGCTGGCAATACAAGTAGGTTAACCAAAAGGTAGCAAATGCAGGCAAGAGGGTAAGCAAAATGGATTTAATAGAATTGGTTACTGGGAAAGTTTAACCAAAAACTATTTTTGTATTTGTTTACAGTACAGTAGGCCATTCGTGAACTTCAACATGACTGATTCAATTCAGAAATCACTTAGATCTTAAATTAGTGTTAAATACAAGTAAAGCCAAGCTCAAGCTGTTCTCTAGGTCACGAAATGTTGACCCTGAGGACCTGCATATTTGGCCTACAAATGGAAGCCAAATTGAGCTTGTTTCTCAATATAAGTACCTGGGTGTCTGGATTGATGACAAGTTGTCCTTTGTAACGCATATAGAAAATCTGACTAAGCTAAGATCCAAGATTGTTTGGATCTTACATGCCTCAGTATTGAAAAACAATGCTTCTCCCTGTATTGGATTTTGGTAATATTGTTTACATGCATGCGGCAACCTCTGTTTTAAAACCCTTGGACGCAGTCTTCCATTCCACAATACGTTTTATCACGGGGGACAATTTTAGGACTCATCATTGTAGTCTGTATAAAATGTGGGACGGACCTCTCCGTCTGTAAGAAGAGAGCTGCATTCTCTTTTATTTATTTACAAAGCAATCTGACAGAAACTCCCTGCATATGTAACTTCATTAATTAAGTTAAGAATCATAACTTACCAAACCCGTTCTCAGGAATGGATAACACTAGAGATCCCTTCAGTCTCCACAGATTTGGGAAAATCTGCATTTAGTTTTTTGCCCCTAATTTGTGGAACAATCTGCAGAGTTCACTGCAGTTACATGTGCTGGTGCCACTCAGGCAGTTTACATTATTGATTGAGGACCTCTATGTGATTGGTTTTATTAAACATATTTTGGTTTATTGTGTGCTGAATTATATTGTTTTATTATTATGTTTTTATTGTAAAATAGATTTTTAATCTCAATGTGACTCCCTGTTTAAATAAAGGTGAAATAAAATAAATACAATTACAACTGTAGCAGGCCAATCCTTCTTCTGGAAGTATGCTGTAGGCTTTTGTTTCAGCCCAGCGCTAACACACCTGATTCATCTTATCAAACCTAATGATTTGATAATAATGTGTATAATTGCTGGGCTGGAATAGAATGCCCAGCCAGTAGATCAGGGAGTGGAGCAGGGTTGGCCACCCCTGGACTTTTTTGTTCACTCGAAATTATGCTTTAATAATAACAGCTTACTTTTACTAAGATGTCTAACATTTACAAACAACTTCGATTATTTGTACATTTAAAAAGAAAAATGATATTTTCATTCAATGTTGATTCATTGAAATATTTAAACTTGTATTAATTGTTAAATTATAAACATTATTCAAGATGAACTAGTGTCCATATTCATTAATTAGAGATCACAATTCTGCAATAAAAAGGTGTGAAGGATATCTGTCTCTAATTTGTCTGTTTCCGTGTTGCTTTCTCAAATGAACATGACCTTTTCATCCAGTTGTGAGCTCTTCAAATCGGTTTTATTTGATTATCACTGTCTCAGAATATCAGCCATGTGAACAAAATTTGCAAGTTAACATAATGTATCACCAATGCAGCCATAGGCCAGCAGTATGATGGCCTAACTGGCATGTACAATCAATGTGCCCCTTGTCATTCTACATCTGAAGAAGAGTATAGCTAAACTCACATACTTAGCATATTTATGAGCTGGCTATATGTTCTCAATTTAAAATGAGAGTGGATAAACAGCGAACAGTGCTTTCTTAATATGTGCATGAGGGGGCACACATTAAGTGTGTGGAAGAGCTGGTCATGTCTAATAGTTATCTATGGGACTGATACCAGTGTGGAGGAGCTGGTCATGTCTAATGGTTATCTATGGGACTGATACCAGTGTGGAGGAGCTGGTCATGTCTAATAGTTATCTATGGGACTGATACCAGTGTGGAGGAGCTGGTCATGTCTAATAGTTATCTATGGGACTGATACCAGTGTAGAAGAGCTGGTCATGTCTAATAGTTATCTATGTGGGACTGATACCAGTGTAGAAGAGCTGGTCATGTCTAATAGTTATCTATGGGACTGATACCAGTGTGAAGAGCTGGTCATGTCTAATAGTTATCTATGGGACTGATACCAGTGTGAAGAGCTGGTCATGTCTACTAGTTATCTATGGGACTGATACCAGTGTGGAAGAGCTGGTCATGTCTAATAGTTATCTATGGGACTGATACCAGTGTAGAAGACCTGGTCATGTCTAATGGTGATCTATGGGACTGATACCAGTGTGGAAGACCTGGTCATGTCTAATGGTGATCTATGGTACTGATATCAGTGTGGAAGAGCTGGTCATGTCTAATAGTGATCTATGGGACTGATACCAGTGTGGAAGAGCTGGTCATGTCTAATAGTGATCTATGGGACTGATACCAGTGTGGAAGAGCTGGTCATGTCTAATAGTGATCTATGGGACTGATACCAGTGTGGAAGAGCTGGTCATGTCTAATAGTGATCTATGGGACTGATACCAGTGTGGAAGAGCTGGTCATGTCTAATAGTGATCTATGGGACTGATACCAGTGTGGAAGAGCTGGTCATGTCTAATAGTTATCTATGGGACTGATACCAGTGTGGAAGAGCTGGTCATGTCTAATAGTGATCTATGGGACTGATACCAGTGTGGAAGAGCTGGTCATGTCTAATAGTTATCTATGGGACTGATACCAGTGTAGAAGAGCTGGTCATGTCTAATAGTTATCTATGGGACTGATACCAGTGTGGAAGAGCTGGTCATGTCTAATAGTGATCTATGGGACTGATACCAGTGTGGAAGAGCTGGTCATGTCTAATAGTTATCTATGGGACTGATACCAGTGTAGAAGAGCTGGTCATGTCTAATAGTTATCTATGGGACTGATACCAGTGTGGAAGAGCTGGTCACTTTTAAAGGACTTTGTGAATGATTACCTTGACAATAGGATGATTTAATATTGTCTTGCAGAGAAGTGAAAGATGTTTGTAATGATTTTCCCTGTGAGTTTCCTCCTAATACAGGATTTGTGTGGTATTTCCAACACAGAGATGCATCAGCAGGATGAGGGACACTCGGGCGTCAATACATTAAGCTCTCTCTCTACACTATGCCACAATCAAAGTAGTTGTTGGTTTTGTACGTCTGCTCCATTCACATCAAGGGCAGGTATTCCATTAGAGTATTCCTTTTAACCAGAGTGACATGTTGGGTATATGGAGAGATGTTATTGGTACTAATTGGGGTAAGAATGTTGAGTATCAACATGCGAGAGTACCTACAAGCTGAGAATGCCGACGGATTATTTCACTTAAGTGAAAAGCTGAGGACAGGGGAGACTGAAGATCTGACTCCAAGCATAACATTTTGATTTGTTCTCTGAATAAACCTATTTTCCTCTCCCTGATTTGGAGTTTGTGTTATTGAAGAACAACATAAATTGCTGACAGTGGCTTGTCATTGTTGATAGACAAAAATATTTTTTATGAACTGTTGCGTTTATATTTTTGTCCAGTGAAAGTTTTACTACTTAACCAAAATGGATCTCCATTCCCATATCCTAAATGTATCACCCTCCCTAACAAAGTATACATAAAGGCTTACAAAACTCAGGAAAAATTAACAATGAAGAAGGCGATTGATTGCATTTTGCTGCTCAAACCTGTAGGCTGTGACAACTGCTTATCCTTGTAGCGTTATATGCATTCACTCTGTTAAATATATGCATATGTAGATATATACACACACAAAGTCATGAGAAAAAATGTTTAAAAGTCGTAATTTTATTATGTTTCATTTTTAGAGCCAAGGGCCTTTATCCTTATTTTCTCAGATCGTCATCTAAAGGGAGAAAAATCACAGGTTTCTTTTTTTCTTGATGGTATTGAATTCAGTCGTGGTGATAACATCCTTTACCCCCGGAGTTGGGGGTGTCACTAGAGGAAACGTCCCTGGCCTTGCTTCTCTCTCATCCATGCCTGGATCCTCTCCTTCAGTTCAGGGACTGTGAATAAAGACACAGCAAAACGTGACCACAAACCCCTGAGGACCTTAACAGTTAATAAGGTGTACTAGTAGGACATGTTGCCTAAAAGAAAATGGAAAATAAACAGACTTAAATTGCAGTTAGATTGCTGGTCCCCTTCTTTCATTCTTATGTGACCAGCTCTTGACTGGAAGACCATGCTGTGTGTGTACATACGTGACTCCAGCATGCTTTCGTTGAGAGGCTGTCTGTTAAAGGGGTCAGTTGGGGAGTTGAGAAGGTGGCGGAGGATGATGGCTCGGTCCATGATGTTCCCAGAGGGCAGTATCACAGGGTCAGTCATTAATGTGTCCATCAGAGGGTCTGTGGACACACACGTACACAGACAAAAACAAAAGATAAAATGACATTTTATCTTCAATTAAAATTAAATTCATAAAATCAACATATACTTTCCTCTCTTCAGACATTGTTATTACGCTCTCTGCAATTATTTTTGCATGCAAGTTTCTATGCTAAAAATAAAGCAGACTAGAAATGCAAAAATAAATCTTAATTAAGATAAGGCAATTATCTTTAAATTAAAAGTTGGGTCCTATATTTAGAGGTTGCTGTACTGTAGTAGAGGGTTTTATATGTTACACGTGAGGACGGTCATGACTGGCCTGTTCAGGTCATGTTACCATGGATCACCGTCCTACAGAGACATTTCTCACTGCCGCAGAGGTGGGGGTTTATGACACCTAACGCCCACTGTAAATCTTAAGGCAACAGACGAATCCTTTGTCCTCTCAGTATGGAGGATTGGAATGTGTGAGTGGGTCCTATGGAGAACCTACCTCAGGACGGTAACATGCAATAAATGGACTCCGGGACAATATATTCCATCAGACAAAATGTTGGTAACAACGATAGATGGAATATGAAAATGAATGTCGTTTTTGTTATGTTATTAAAAGTTAAGACGACATTATAACAAAAACTTAACTTGAAGAGTTTATAATAGTACCCAATGTTTGCATACTGTGCATTGTGTGGAAAGTTTCCAGATCAAATATGTTTTTGGTAAAGATGAAATGTGAAGTTAGTTGTCTAAACCGGATCTGAGTAAAATCCATACCTTGCCTCGTAACTAGATACGCCATAAAGACGGAAACGCCCCTTTGTGACCCGGGGGTATAAAACATGTGAACAGACTAGGTGACCACGCGCTGCAGCCAAGGTCCACGAGTTGTCGCAACCCCAAAACGCAACACGAGAAGATGAGATGAAAGACGGCGCAAAGTACAGAGAGATCCTTGATGAAGTCCTGAGCGCTCTGGAGCAGGTTTTCAAGACAATGACCCTAAGCACAGAGCCAAAACAACGCAGGAGGGGCTTCTGGACAAGCCTCAATGTCCTTGAGTGGGCCAGCCAGAGCTCGGACTTGAACCCGATTGAGCCTCTCTGGAGAGAACTGAAAATAGCTGTGCAGCAACACTCCCCATCCAACCTGACAGAGCTTGAGAGGCTCTGCAGAGAAGAATGGGAGAAATTCCACAAATCCAAGCTTGTAGCATCATACCCAAGAAGACCCAAGTCTGTAAATCGCTGCCAGAGGTGCTTCAACAAAGTACTGAGTAAAGGGTCTGAATACATATGTAAATGTTTAATTTTTAAAATATATTTGCAATAATGTCTAAAAATCTGTTTTTGCTTTGTCATTAATGGGTTTTGTGTGTAGATTGATGAGGGGGGAAAAAAACAATTGAATCCATTTTAGAATAAGTCTAACGTAACAAAATGTGGAAAAAGTCAATGGGTCTGAAAACTTTGAATGCACTGTAATTTATAGTATTCCGAGTGATGCAAGGCTCGCTACCTTGGCTAGACCCATGGAATAAGCTTATGGGCCTATAGCATTCATATGACAATGGAGTCGGATTGAATATTATGGTCGTATTACTCTTATAGTAATTTCGGATATCCTCAGTCGGAGTGGATTTTCACTGTATTACAACGGCACACTCCATTCGAGCACTGCGGATAGTGAGGCATATTTATAAAATGTTTTATTTAACCTATATTTAACTAGGCAAGTTAGTTAAGAACAAATTTTTATTTACAATGGTGGCCTCCCCCGGCCAAACCCGGACCACGCTTGGCTAATTGTGCGCCACCCTATAGGACTCCCAATCACTGCCGGGTGTGATACAGCCTGGATACGAACCAGGGACTGTAGTGACGCCTCTTGCACTGAGCTGCACTGCAAACTGACTTGAAGTCAGCTCATTTGACCGAAGTCCTGGACTCATGGAAAAATCCTACGGACATTCAGAACATTGCGGACAGATATGTAAGGTACAGAACAGACACAGTGCTGTAGCAGGCCTAATGTGGAATAGAGGACTGTGACCAGTCTTAGTAATTTAAGTCTTACTACGACGTTGCATCCAAATGAACATGCCACTGCGGTCAGGGGCAATTAGTAACACAATAAATAAAATCTATATGTTTTGTTCCAAAACTTGCCAGTTTGAACACTAGAAAGTGAATTTAAACACTTGCGAGTTTGAACACTGGAAAAGTTGAACACTTGCCTTTAAACTCGTCAGGTGCGTCACTGTAGTCCATTTCGGACTGCGAGTTCCTGGCGACTATCTCCTCCACCTTCTCCGATAGCAGCTTGAATTTTTCAATGGTGATGGTGGACTTGATGCCGGCTTTCTTCATCTTGGAAATCACTTCCTCAAAGAGCTCTCGGCTGTATGACCGCTGGAAAGGGGGAGAGAAAGAACACCATGTAAGCCTGTGGAGTATGTATTACTACACACCATAGCAAAACGTTCTGCAACAGTAGATCCCTCCACGCTTTGGCCTGTTTGGTTCCTAGTGAATACATCCCTGAAAAGGGGGGGGGGAAGGGGAGCAAACAAACAGCCTTTCGGGGGAATTTTCCGTGAGAGGCCTAAGGATGTTCCAAATTATAACTACATTGAGATGTCAGCATGGTCGGTACTGACAGAACAGTCACTAGCACTGCTATTTCTTCCCCAGGCTTTGTATTGTGCTAACAACCATGTGCCTTGAATTTCATAATCAATTAAGTACTTTACCCAAACCTGGTATAATGACATACACTCCCCTCCATATGTATTTGAACAGTGAAGCAACATTTTTTTTACATTCGGCTCTACACTCCAGCATTTTGGATTTGAGTTCAAATGTTTCATTCGAGGCAATACAGAATGTCAACTTTAATTTCAGGGTATTTTCATACATATCCGTTTTAATGTTTAGAAATTAAAGCACTTTATGTATCCAGTCCCCCAGATGAAGAAGTATTTGGACAAATTCACTTACTGTATTAGTCAAAAGCTTAGTATTTGGTCCCATACTCCTTGCTTGTGACTACAAACTCGGATGCATTTGCGGTCTGTTTTGGGTTATGTATTGCCCAATAGTAACAATGGTGAATGGAGTATTTTTTTTAAATAAGTGAGTAGATAAGACATTTCTGAACACTTCCAAATGAATCCTGATAATACCAAAATCCTGAATAATGAGTGAGATGCCGTTCAGAGGCTACAACAAAACACACTAAACTCTCAGCATTACCAATAACAGGGGAGAGGTAAGCACTTTTTGGGGGTATGATCTTTGTGCCTCTAACTTTCTCACTCATCATTATCCATGTGTTCAGAAATACACTACCGTTCAAAAGTTTGGGGTCACTTAGAAATGCCCTTGTTTTTGAAAGAAAAGCTCATTTTTTGTCCATTAAAATAACCTCAAATTGATCAGAAATACAGTGTAGACATTGTTAATGTTGTAAATGACTATTGTAGCTGGAAACGGCTGATTTTTAATGGAATATCTACATAGGTGTACAGAGGCCCATTATCAGCAACCATCACTCCTGTGTTCCAATGGCACTTTGAGTTAGCTAATCCAAGTTGATCATTTTAAAAGGCTAATTGACCATTAGAAAATCATTTTGCAATTTTGTTAACACAGCTGAAAACTGTTCTGATTAAAGAAGCAATAAAACTGGCCTTCTTTAGACTAGTTGAGTATCTGGAGCATCAGCATTTGTGGGTTTGATTTCAGGCTCAAAGTGGCCAGAAACAAAGACCTTTCTTCTGAAACTCGTCAGTCTATTATTGATCTGAGAAATGAAGGCTATTCCATGTGAGAAATTGTCAAGAAACTGAAGATCTCGTACAACGCTGAGTACTATTCCCTTCACAGAACAGTGCAAACTGGCTCTAACCAGAATAGAAAGAAGAGTGGGAGGCCCCGGTGCACAACTGAGCAAGAGGACAAGTACATTAGAGTGTCTAGTTTGAGAAACAGACGCCTGCCATGTCCTTAGCTGGCAGCTTCATTAATAGTACCGCAAAACACCAGTCTCAACGTCAACAGTGAAGAGGCAACTCCGGGATGCTGGCCTTCTAGGCAGAGTTCCTCTGTCCAGTGTCTGTGTTCTTTTGTCCATCTTAATCTTTTATTTTTATTGGCCAGTCTGAGATATGGCTTTTTATTTGATTAGTCCACATTTTAAGTTTTTGGTTTCAACCGCCGTGTCTTTGTGAGATGCAGAGTAGGTGAACGGGTGATCTCTGCAGAAGCATGAGGAGGTGTTATGGTGTGGGGGTGCTTTGCTGGTGACACTGTCTGTGATTTATTTAGAATTCAAGGCACATTTAACCAGTATGGCAACCACAGTATTCTGCAGTGACAGAATACTGGGGTTCTGGGGTTAATGGGACTATCAATTGTTTTTCAACAGGACATTGACCCAACACACCTCCAGGCTGTGTAAGGGCTATTTGACCAAGAAGGAGAGTGATGGAGTGCTGCATCAGATGACCTGGCCTCCACAATCACCCAACCTCAACCCAATGGAGATGGTTTGGGATGAGTTGGACCGCAGAGTGAAGGAAAAGCAGCCAACAAGTGCTCAGCATATGTGGGAACTCCTTCAAGACTGTTGGAAAAGCATTCCAGGTGAAGCTGGTTGAGAGAATGCCAAGATGGTGCAAAGCTGTCATCAAGGCAAAGGGTGTCTATTTGAATTAACTCAAATATAAAATATATTTTTGGTTACTACATGATTCCATATGTGTTATTTCATAGGTTTGATGTTCTCTCTATGAAAACAGTAAAATAAAAACCCTAAATGAGTAGGTGTGTCAAACTTTTCACTGGTACTGTTGTACCCAACATCCGACCATTGAGCAAGACGTGGAATAGAATCAAATTGTGAAAAGCCACCCACGGAACCCCACCCCAACAACCGGTATACAGTATCAGTTCTCTGTCTGACAAGTAGTATGGAGCTGCGGCTTTGAGTATTGCTTCTTTATCCTATGGGATGTACTGCCTTGTGAATCTGGTGATGTTTTTTTTTCTGCCTGTTCAGAGAAAATAGCCATTGAAGTTAATTGCATTATTTACCATGAATTAGTGTTAAAGTACCAGGTTTTGCCCACTAACTAGATGCCAATGTTCCTGCTACTGCCATACCCTTTTATCAATTTAGCTGGTCTAGTGTTTATTAAATGGATCACAACATTTTCTTTGGAACTTGGGGTCGAAAACCAATGGCTTTTGCTCATGATGAAAATACATTGTGTGGTCATCCTCACAAGTCAAGCCAGTCCTCAATGAAAGCAATTCAGTTTGCCCCTTTCTGAAGCTGGGTGTACACTACACGACTTTGGCACCGATTTAGCAGTCCCGACAAGATTTTGAGATGGGAGACAACATCCCTGTCTTTGCCTACTCAGGGAGCACGGCCTTCACAGACACTCGTTTAATGTGAGCAGGTCAGAGACGCAATCGGAGGGCTACCGATCTCGTCTTTGAGCAGTCCCAGACGTCCGAATATTTTCAAACATTTGATTTTATCGGCACCAAATCTGCAATTCTCTTGTAGTGTGAGATGTGCAACGACAAACTGGTACTGGAGTAAAACGTGCTTTTATAAGCCCAGTCATTGCGCAACAAATAACCATTCTAAATGCAAACAAGTGACAAACATTTGAGGGATGGCCACGATTTAAAAAAGCGAATATTTTTGGTTCTCAATCTCAACTCGTAATTCAAGCGTCTTAGTCAACAGTAGGCAGGCTAACAGCACATCACCCACTACTTTGCAACGTGAGCTTGAGGCAGTAGAATTGCTTGAAAGCTGAACGTTTTACTTTAAATTTCTTTGCTTCAAAGTAGCCTAGCGAAAATCCAACCATAGATACGTGAAGGCAATTTCTTTTATAAAGACCCTCATGCCATTAACCATAAATGTTTCTTTAGTTGTCCAGAAGACAAAGCCACAATCCTAGTCATATTAGCAACCCATCCTAGTTGTTGCTATTAGATTCCCCACCTTTTAAAATTCGAATAGAGATTTCTCTCTCACATATGGAACCACGTACTGTGCGCTGTTTAGAACTGCATTTTCCCACCAACTGCCTTTTGGTAAATGTGAAACGTATGTTTTATTAGCAGCTTCATTACAGGAGTTGCATGTTCAACAATTGGCTATAGCCATTTGACTAAGATGACAGGCTTGCTATTGTTGCATGTTTCCATTAAGCTCTTAATTAAAAATGTCAGTTCCTTGTATGCATGGATAGTAGGCCATTTTCTGTTGGTCACATCATTTTACTGTTCGAAATTTTGTTGACCAGTTAATGAGGGTTGGTTAGTCGGCGGCAAATTGACCGACATTTTCATCTCTAATTATAAAGCATTGCATGGCAGTCATTTTTATCAATAAAACTATTCTAAAACATAGCGATATGTAGTGTGATTAGTGACATTTACCATTAAACCCAACATTACAAAACACTATACTGTGGGTGTTTGGGACTTTTACCATTATTCAAGACCATAATATTGAAACCATTAGAACTGCTGTAGCCTAACGGTTTGCTTTAAACACACACAGATGGGCCGTTTCCTGGAGACAGATTAAGCCTAAGAGAAGGACAAACTGAATTGCCTTCATGGAGGAATGGCTTGAACTGTCCAGAACAGAATACGGGAGGCGCACAGTACTACATAGAGCCATGACTACATGGAACTCTATTCCACATCAAGTAACTGATGCAAGCAGTAAAATTAGATTTAAAAAAACAGATAAAAATACACCTTATGGAACAGCGGGGACTGTGAAGCAACACAAACAAAAGCACAGACACACACATACAAACGGATTTTGTGTTGTAGATATGTGGTAGTAGAGTAGGGGCCTGAGGGCACACACTTAATGTGTTGTGAATAGTATTGTAATGTTTTTAAAATTGTATAAACTGCATTAATTTTGCTGGACCCCGGGAAGAGTAGCTGCTGCCTTGGAAGCAGCTAATGGGGATACATAATAAAACACAAAAAAAATGAGGATGACCACACAATGCATTTTCATCATGAACAAAAGCAATTGGTTTTCTATCCAAAGTTTAAAAGAAAATGTTGTGATCCATTTTAAACCCAAGAGACCAGCAACATAGATAAAATGGTGTGGCAGTAGCAGGAACAGAGGCATTTAGTGGGCAAAACCTGATACTTAACATTCATTTATGGTAAATAATGCAAGCAAGTTCAATGGTAAATTTCTCTGAACAGGGGGGGGAAAAACATCCCCAGATGCAGAGGGAATACATTACATAGGATGAAGAAGCAATACTCCAAACCTCAGCTCCATACTACGTGTCAGACAGAGAACTGTTACTGTATACTGTTGGGGTATCTGTGGTCTTTGATCATTTTCCTGGATTCCTCATATCTTACTCATTGTTAGGAAGAATTATGGTCCAAATCGGATGTTAGGTACTATAATTATTGAACATTATATTATGAATCCTATAAATTAAAAAAGTCAAATTTGGGTGCAATCAATTAGCTTAATCAGAGATCAAATTCAATATAAACAAAACAATGTTTCATGAATGTTAATCTTATCGGTTTCTAAATACAGAAACTATTTCAGAAAAATCTGAGATGGTGGGTGTTGAGATCCTGTTTGAGGTGTAACGACCCTTGGGGGACTATATACAGTGCCTTCAGAAAGTATTCATAACCCTTGACTCATTCCACATTTTGTTGTGTTACTGCCCAAATTCTAAATTTATTAAATATATTTTCTCACCCATCTACACACAATAACCCCCTAATGACAAAGTGAAAACATGTTTAGACATTTTTGCAAATATATAGGAAATTAAATACACAAATATCTAATTTACATACGTATTCACGCTCCTGAGTCAATACTTTGTAGAAGCACCTTGGCAGCGATAACAGCGGAGTCTTTCTAGGTAAGACTAAGAGCTTTCCACACCTGGATTGTGCAATATTTGCCCATAATTCTTCAAAACATTATTCAAGCTTTTTCAAAAATCGGTTGTTGATCATTGCTAGACAACCATGTTCAGGTCATAGATTTTCAAGTAGATCAAAACTATAAACTCAGACACTCAGGGACATTCACTGTCTTCTTGGTAAGCAACTCCAGTGTAGATTTGGCCTTTTGATTAGGCTATTGTCCTTCCAGTGCCTTGTGGAAAGCAGACTGAACCAGGTATTCTTCTAGGATTTTGCTTAGCTCCATTAAGTTTATTTTTTATCCTGAAAAACTTCCCAGTCCTTAACGATTACAAGCATACCCATAACATGATGCAGACACCACTACGCTTGAAAATATAGAGAGCGGTACTCAGTAATGTGTTGTATTGGATTTACCCCCAAAATACACTTTGTATTCAGGAAAAAAAGTAAATTGCATCTTTGTAGTGACTGGGTGAATGGATACACCATCCAAAGTGCAATTAATAACTTCACCATGCTCAAAAGGATATTCAATATCAGTTTATTATTTTACCCATCTACCAATAGGTGCTCTTATTTGTGAGGCATTGGAAAACCTCCCTGGTCTTTGTGGATGAATCTGTGTTTGAAATTCTCTGCTCGATTGAGGGACCTTACAGAAAATTGTATATGTGGGATACAGAGATGAGGTAGTCAATCAAAAATGTTGTTAAACACTATTATTGCACACCGAGTGAGGCCATGCAACTTATGTGACTTGTTAAGCACATTTTTACTCCTGAACTTATTTATGCTACCCATAAAAAGGGTTTGAACACTATACATATTAGCTCAAGACAAACTTTTCATTTTGAATTAATTAAATGAATTACTAAAAACACAATTCCACTTAGGCATAATGGGGTATTGTGTTTAGGCCAGTGACAAAACATCTCAATTTAATCTATTTTAAATTCAGACTAACACAGATTTTGGGGGGGAATAAGTCAAAGGGGTATGAATACTTTCTGAAGGCACTGTACATGAAGTGCTTTCATTTCTAAAGTTTTTATTTAATTTAAACTTTATATAACTAGGCAAGTCAATTAAGAACAAATTCTTATTTACAATGATGGCCTACCCCGGCCAAACCCTCCCCTAACCCGGATGACACTGAGCCAATTGTGACTCCCGATAATGGCTGGCTGTGATACAGCCCAGTTGTGATACAGCACGGGATCGAACCAGGGTCTGTAGTGATGCCTCTAGCACTGAGATGCAGTGCCTAATTCATACACCACATTATGTGTTACATCCTGAATTCTAAATGTTTTACACACAATACACATAAAATAAATCTAATTTACATAAGTATTCACACCCCTTTGCTATATGACACAACAAATTGTTATTTTTATAAATTTGCAAAAACTTCTAAAAATCTGTTTTCACTCTGTCATTATGGGGTATTGTGTGTAGATTACTGAGAAGTTTTTATTTATATAATCAATTATAGAATAAGGCTGTAACGTAACAAAATGTGGAAAAAGTGAAGTGGTCTGAATACTTTCCTTAGGCACTGTACTGTATCTGTGGAAGGGTCTAAACAATTTTTAGAGTGTTGGAAGTTTCCAAGAGCACAGTGGTCTCCATCATTGGAACTAGCCAGACTCTGCCTAGAGCTAGCCATTCGACCAAACTGAGCAACCAGGCAAGGAGGACCTTGGTCAGGAAGGTGACCAAGAACCCAATGACCACTCTGACAGAATTACAGATTTCATTGGCTGAAATAGGAGAACCTGCCAGAAGGACTACAGTCCTTTACCAATCTGGGCTTTATGGGAGAGTAGCTGTCGTATAGAGCCAAATAAAAAAATATATACTTTACTGTGGGAGGGGAGTGTAGGTAGGTGTGTAACTATAGAAATTTGAGTCAGTAGAACTGTTTTTACTTCCTGATTCACTGCTATGGGTACACTCAATATACAGTCAGGCTGCAGTAAGGTCTTTCCTGCAGAGTTATTTTAATGTATAAAGCTCTTTATTTATCAATGCTTAGGGTTTAGTTTAGATGAGATTAATGTATTCGTCATAAATGTTAAATCTTTCTGGTCATACATATATACATAAAGTTATACAGTATATAAAATACAGCAGAGCATCCATACAAAAATGTATTGGGGCCTACTTCTACTCAGACATGGGTTCAAATACTTAATTTTTTTTGCCAGATGGGTGGGGTTTGCAGTTTTGGGACTTTTCTATTTGAAAACCCAGATATGCGACTACTACAGTTTACCTGGTCGTCGGCGATGGCCTTGGCGAAGCGGGCACAGTCAAGTTGCAGGTAAATGTCAGTAAGCTGGTCTAGGAGCTTCTTGGGCTCAAAACCGTACTTCTCTGGGTTCTCCACCTTCAGGTCCCGGCACTTGGGCCCGCATAGCTGCTGGAGGTTAAAGTTCAGCATGGCCGCCAGACGAGGCCCCAACTCCTGGAACGCACAAAGCAGGAAGTTCAGTCACCAGGAATAATATTTGTGTATCTACGTCGATGAATAGGAATGGTTTAAGGTTACTATTGAAGTAGGCTTTACACCGTACAGACCTTGACATTAAGGTAAATTTGCCAGTGGCACACCGGGCCAGTACCTAGTGAAAAATCCTGGCTAACTAGGTTGTCTCTTCTTTCTTCAGTCGGGTGCTGCGCTATATTCTGTTGTGTGAACGATAAGCTGAGCCCTGGATACAGCAGCCACTATTACTCCAAACGCGCATCACTCGTTCGCTTACAGCCAGTAGTGATCCGACCCCACCCCCAAAAAACTTTTCTAATCGGATCTACATGATTCACGTAGGTCACCAATTTTGGATTCAAAATGGAGAATTTCTCAGAAAGGTGACTAGCTTGCATCCCTGTTATTGCGTCAGACATTGGGAAGATTGAGAAGGATTAAATACAAATACCTTTTCTCTGTTTTGGAGTTTGAAAATGTGCTGGCCAAAGCTTGATTAACTGGCCCGGCGAGCTTGGCAGATGTGGAGCACTGCAGTAATATTTTTTCACAGTGCAATTTGTCCCATGTACAGTTGAAGTCGGAAGTTCACATAACGTTTTAATGACCCCAACCTGAGTGTTTCAACCACTCCACAAATTTATTTTTAACTTCTTATGGCTGGTGGCACTATTGAGTAGCTTGGATGAATAAGGTGCCCAGAGTAAACTGCCTGCTACTCAGGCCCAGTTGCTAATATATGCATATTATTAGTAGATTTTGATAGAAAACCCTCTGAAGTTTCTAAAACCGTTTGAATGATGTCTGTGAGTATAACAGAACTCATATGGCAGGCAAAAACCTAAGAAAAAATCCAACCAGGAAGTGGGAAATCTGAGGTTTGTAGTATTTCAACTCATTGCCTATCAAAGACACAGTGTCAATGGGGTCATATTGCACTTCCTAAGGCTTCCACTAGATGTCAGCAGTCTTTAGAACCTTGTTTGATGCTTCTACTGTGAAGAATGAGGGAAAGAGAGCTCTTTGAGTCAGGTGTCTGGCATGAGCTGATCACGAGCTCTCCCGTGAGTGACCTGCGTTCCATTGCATTTCTGAAGACAAAGGAATTCTCCGGTTGAAACATTATTGAAGATTTATGTTTTATGTTATGTTAAAAACATCCTAAAGATTGATTCTGTACATCGTTTGACATGTTTCTACGAACTGTAATGGAATCAAGGCGCGAACAAAAAACAAAACAGTTGTATCTTTTAGCAATGTTTATTATGATTATTTCTGTAAATTGATGTGGCTCTCTGCAAAATCACCGGATGTTTTGGAACTACAGAACATAACGCAACAATGTAAACTGAGATTTTTGGATATAAATATGAACTTTATCAAATAAAACATACATGTAATGTGTAACATGAAGTCCTATGAGTGTCATCTGATGAAAATCATCAAAGGTTAGTGATTAATTTTATCTATATTTCTGCTTTTTGTGACTCCTCTCTTTGGCTGGAAAAATGGCTGTGTTTTTCTGTGACTTGGCTCTGACCTAACAATCGTTTGGTGTGCTTTCGTCGTAAAGCCTTTTTGAAATCGGACACTGTGGCTGGATTTACAACAAGTGTATCTTTAAAATGGTGTAAAATACTTGTATGTTTGAGGAATTTTAATTATGGGATTTCTGTTGTTTTGAATTTGTCGCAGTGCAGTTTCACTGGCTGTTGACGAGGTGGGATGCTAGCGTCTCACATACCCTAGTGAGGTTAAGGACAGCAAAGTCGAGGTATTGGAGTGGCCATCACAAAGCCCCGCAATCCTATAGAAAATATGTGGGCAGAACTGAAAAAGCGTGTGCGAGCAAGGAGGCCTACAAACCTGACTCAGTTACACCAACTCTGTCAGGAGGAATGGGCCAAAATGTGGGAAGCTTGTGGAAGGCTACCCGAAACGTTTGCCACAAGTTAAACAATTTAAAGGCAATGCTACCAAATACTAATTGAGTACATGTAAACTTCTGACCCACTGGGAATTTGATGAAAGAAATAAAAGCTGAAATAAATCACTCTACTATTATTCTGACATTTCGCATTCTTAAAATAAAGTGGTGATCCTAAATGACCTAAGACAGGAATTTTTTACTGGGATTAAATGTCAGGAATTGTGAAAAACTGAGTTTAAATGTATTTGCCTGGTGTTTGTAAACTTCCGACTTCAACTATATTTTGTGCTGCTGCACAGCAATGTTCTATTCTCGGAAGAAAAACAAAGGGGATGATTGCGACCACTTAGTAAACAAAAAATGTAGACAAATGAATGTTGGGCCTTACTTTTCCCATCACGGCACTCTTGAAGAAAACGGATGAAGGCACATACCAGGCCAAAACCCTTTGGCGTTTGTTTTTCAGGTTATTTATATTTCTACCGTAATGCCAAGACAATAAACACTTTTTAAATCAAGAAGTTATTCCCTGCGTTTTCTTCAAGAGTGCCTTGATAGTGAAAAGTAAACCACACAATACATTTTTCTACATTTTCCGTTTACTAAGTGGTGGCCATCATCCCCTTTGTTTTCCCGCCAGTCATAGGATACCCTTTTCAAAGAGGCCTTAAAATGTTTCATTCATTCGAGTAGAACAGCACATCGTTTCTTCTTCTCAATGTTCTATTGTTGTTGTCGGCTGCTGTATGTGGCTATGTTGACAGCCAGTAAAAGTCATGCAAACCTCATCTTTGTCAAAAACAACATTTGTAAATGGGGTGTTCTAGAGCCCCTCTCTGCCTTTGTAGCCTGGAAAAAGAGCATGATTCAAATGTGTATTTTTTGTCCTGGTCAGAGTGGTACTCACGGGCCGGAGGAAGGGCTTCTGGACCTGCTTGGTGAGGATGTGGAACATGTCGACCGTCTCTGTAGCCAGGGCCAGGTAGGAGCGTGACACCCGCTCATCCTGGGTCAACTGGGACTGGCGGCTCTGCTGCTGCTCCTGAGGGAGAAATGGAGGAACTCAGTGTTTCAGTCTTAAGGCACTACAAATGAGCTTCGTAACACATTTATAAGCACTTCACAACCCATTTGTTTACTCCCCAGAAATTCCGTACTGACCCTGGGAAGCTGATCCCACTGCTCCTTGTTTTTAACCTCCTCCTGGACCTCGTGGATGCGCTTCAGGGACTCCAGGCTCTCGTCCAGCAGGAAGGTGGTGTCGTTGATCAGCATGTTGATGTAACGCACAAACTGTTTCCCGGAGCTACAGGGGAACAAACAGATGTATTGATTGACTGGGAGGCCTGTGGAAGCCACACAGAAAATTCAATATGAGTCTGAACTATTTCCGAGAACATTTTACACGCAGCATACAACCATGACCGGACGGTGGACACCTATTTAGACCAGGCCGTCACCATAAAAGTAATTCATGAGATGAATACTAAGCTTTGATTTTAGCCCACTTACTTGAACTCTTCCAGGAAAGTGCCATGGTGGCCCATGTTCTGCCAGAGGCTCTTGAAGATGGTGCTGATGTGGTAGCGGATGGTGAACTTGTCATAGAACTCGCTGGTGGCACCGGTGTGCTCCACGTCTGCGGGAGGGAGGATTTACTCAGTCAGTTGCCTGTGAGAATCAGTCCACTTAACATTTTCAGACAACTGAGTCGAGCCAAACCGTACTACACATCCACTGTAGTTGATGGAACCAAGACCAAATGTGAAAAATAAAAAAATCCAAGCCAGCACAGTTTATTGCCGCATAAACTGGATCCCCCCCGCACCAAGTGGTCTCACCAGTGTAGAACTTCATGAGGGCCGGGACCAAATGTTTGACGGACAGTGGGTGGTTCTCCATCATCTCAGAGATGCGCTGGGTGCGCGGCTGCACAGCTGGGTTGGTGACAAACAGAACCTCCACCAGCTTGGCGATCAGGTAGGGGTTCCGGATGTAGTTCTGACTGCAGATGAACACCACCAGGAAGGTGACAATGTTCTGGACGCAGGGCTCATACAGAACCTGAGGGGAATACCTGGCAGGGCATAGAAAATGGATGCTGACTTTCAGTCAAAATCCATTTCTCAGAAGATGCATTATTTTACATAAAAAAAAAAAGGTAATTTCTATATGACCCCCATTCAAACACCCTCTTATTTAAAAGTGTTCTGCAGATATACCCTTGTTAATTCATAATGTGTAAGCAGCAATTTGGGAGGGGTGTTAATTAAAATGTATGTAATTAATCTTTCCTTGATTTCTTGCTTCCTCTCTGCTCACCACCTACTCATAACGCACTGGAGAAGAAGGTCTGGGGGGAGGGACCTTTGAACTTCTCCTGCAATGCGGTTTGAGAAGGTGCAGAGAGGATGCGAGGAAATGAGGGGAGACTAACTGAGAAAAAGTCAAACAGAGGAAACTTGTCCAGGGAGGAAGAGGGTCCCCCTCATGCATGTATCAATACAAGGAAAGAGAATGTCCGCTGCATGTCAGGGCCAGGAGTTTCTCTGGTTGGGTCAGATCGTTAGGAAATCCTTCTGGCCCTACTTATATCACATCCCTTTGAAGTGACCATTTATACAATACTCCAATAAATGTTTTAAAGATAAGACTGAAACATTTGCTTCAGGTAAAACAGGGTAAATTAACACGATCAATCCCACTCTGGTGGTCCCCATTATAGTCTGTTGGTCAGGATTGGCTAAAGCTCCAATGAAGTTGTTTTAGGAGCCAATCAAAACGAAGGATACAGCAGCCCAGTTTTTATGACATAAAAGAAAAACTTTTAACACCCAAGTTTGTAGAAATGTTTTTGTCTTTGTCTGGCTCTGCACTATGTAATAATTATGAGCATCGATCTGTCGACTTACTGCACAACAAAAAGCAGGAACTCAGCCACATCTTCAATGTAAAACTCTGGCAGAGCAGCAAAGCTTTTGGGGATCTCGGGATTCAGTGGTAGAGTTATGCTGCAAAAAGGAAAGAAGGAATATAAGGGAGCGTTATTGACCTACTTAATGCAAGTCACAAACAATACAAACAATAGCTCAATTGCTCAGTTGTGCACCAGGGCCTCCCACTCCTCTTTCTATTCTGGTTTATTCTGGTTAGTTTACGCTGGTTTTGTGAAGGGAGTAGTACACAGCGGTGTACAGGATCTTAAGTTTCTTGGCAATTTCTCGCATGGAATAGCCTTAATTTCTCAGAACAAGAATATACTGATGAGTTTCAGAAGAAAGGATTTTGTTTCTGGCCATTTTGAGCCTGCAATCGAACCCACAAATGCTAATGCTCCAGATACTCAACTAGTCTAAAGAAGGCCAGTTTTATTGCTTCTTTAATCAGAACAACAGTTTTCAGCTGTGCTAACATAATTGCAAAAAGTTTTTTTTTTTTAATGATAAACTTGGATTAGCTAAAAACGTGCTATTGGAACACAGGAGTGATGGTTGCTGATAATGGGCCTCTGTACACCTATGTAGATATTCCATAAAAAAATCTGCCGTTTCCAGCTACAATAGTCATTTACAACATTAACAATGTCTACACTGTATTTATGATCAATTTGATGTTATTTTAAAAATGGACAAAACATTTACTTTTCTTTAAAAAACAGGGACATTTCTAAGTGACCCCAAACTTTTGAACGGTAGTACACACACAGAGCAAAAAAAGAAACGTCCTCTCACTGTCAGCTGCGCTTATTTTCAGCAAACTTAACATGTGTAAATATTTGTATGAACATAAAATTCAACAACTGAAACAAACTGAACAAGTTCCACAGAGATGTGACTAACATAAATGGAATAATGTGTCCCTGAACAAAGGGGGGGGGGGGGGGGTTCTTGCTGTGACGTTACCCCACTCTTTCACCAAGGCACCTGCAAGTTCGCGGACATTTCTGGGGAGAATGGCCCTCACCCTCCGATCCAACAGGTCCCAGATGTGCTCAATGCTCTTCGCTGGCCATGGCAGAACACTGACATTCATGACTTGCTGGAAATCACGCACAGAACGAGCAGTATGGCTGGTGGCATTGTCATGCTGGAGGGTCATGTCAGGATGAGCCTGCAGGAAGGGTACCACATGAGGGAGGAGGATGTCTTCCCAGTAACGCACAGAGTTGAGATTGCCTGCAATGACAACAAGCTCAGTCCGATGATGCTGTGACACACTGCCCCAGACCATGACGGACCCTCCACCTCCAAATCGATCCCACTCCAGAGTACAGGCCTCGATGTAACACTCATTCCTTCGACGATTAACGCGAATCCAACCATCACCCCTGGTGAGACAAAACCGCGACTCGTCAGTGAAGAGCACTTTTTGCCAGTCGTGTCTGGTCCAGTGACGGTGGGTTTGTGCCCATAGGCGACGTTGTTGCCGGTGATGTCTGGTGAGGACCTGCCTTACAACAGGCCTACAAGCCCTCAGTCCAGCCTCTCTCAGCCTATTGCGGATAGTCTGAGCACTGATGGAGGGATTGTGCGTTCCTGGTGTAACTCAGGCAGTTGTTGCCATCCTGTACCTGTCCCGCAGGTGTGATGTTCAGATGTACCGATCCTGTGCAGGTGTTGTTACACGTGGTCTGCCACTGCGAAGACGATCAGCTGTCCGTCCTGTCTCCCTGTAGCACGGTCTTAGGCGTCTCACAGTACGGACATTGCAATTTATTGCCCTGGCCACATCTGCAGTCCTCATGCCTCCTTGCAGCATGCCTAAGGCACATACACGCAGATGAGCAGGGACCCTGGGCATCTTTCTTTTTGTGTTTTTCCAGAGTCAGCAGAAAGGCCTCTTTAGTGTCCTGAGTTTTCATAACTTTGACCTTAATTGCCTACCGTCTGTAAGCGTCTTAATGACCGTTCCACAGGTGCATGTTCATGAATTGTTTATGGTTCATTGAACAAGCATGGGAAACCGTGTTTCAACCTTTTACAATGAAGATCTGTGAAGTTATTTGGATTTTTTACAAATTATCTTTGAAAGACAAGGTCCTGAAAAAGGGAGTTTATACACACAAAATATATGGGGAATTGGGATGATGCAGACTATTACATTGATGAAGCCACAATCTGCAATATTAAAGCTGATCTATAAAAAAATAAAATACAAACTTACAAAGATGAGGAAGTTGATTCTAATATAAAAATAAACATCTTTGAATTCTTAGGTTAGTAAGAATCATTTCTCCAGGTAGCCTACTTTACTTCGTAATATAACCTTATATTACAGCATTAAAACAGTTCCCGATTGTGGCATAGTAACTTACTGTGGGTAGGCAGGATCCACCATGCGTAGGATGAGCTGAATGACCATACTGTAGAACTGCAGACATCTGCGTAACAGGTTCTCATCCAGAAGACCCGCATCGGCACAGGCTTTGGAGCACACCAGTTTCTGTCAGGGCCAAAGATCACAAGATCGACGGTTTCTACTGAATATTGTCCTTCACTCGTTGTGACAAGTTAAGATGTTGAATTTTCCTGTCTGCAATACTAATTTCAGCATAAAGCATGTATCAAACAACACAAAATGGAAGAACATTTGGAAAGAAACTATGACGCACTGGATAAATGTTGCGTTTTCTATTGTTTTTGCAATTCGAATTCACCAAAGATGTATCACGTATGAAAAGTAGAACACAAGCATATGGGAGAATTGGTAAAGTTCCATACGACTGAAAAACAAAACAAAAAAACCACACATTTTTTTCAGTTAAAGTTACCAAACCTTGAGCTGGGTTTTGCATCTCTTCAGCATCTCTCGGTGTCGGCTGGCCAGGGGAGAGTCCTTCCACTGGCTCTCACTATTCTTCAGCTCTTCCACCGTCCTGCCACGTCAAACAACAGGGTCATCTTCATTAGGGCACATCATAGCAAAACTGATAACGAAAAAAAGCCTCTCTATTGGACCACTTCAAACTGACTGTGTGTGTGTGTGTACCTGTTGAGCTCGCGAATGGCTCTCAGCCTGCGGATGTAGCGTCGGCAGCCTGGTAGGATGGACAGGTGGTGGGTGTGCAGCGTCAGAAAGAAACACTCTGTGGGGAACTTGGGATCATAGAACTTGGAGGGGTCATCTGTCGATAAAAACAATTAGGACAACATATAGGACAATTTCAGGTAGGTGAATGGCACATCCAGTTAGTCAATTTTGCAGGTAATAATAATTATAATGAATCCCAATTAGCAGACACTTATCCAAAGCGACCTACAGTCATGAGTGCATACATTAACAGGGCATATACAGTTGAAGTCGGAAGATTACTGTGTTAACGAGAGAATCACTGTCATGTCAGCTGGTCCTTTTGTGGCAGGGCTGAAATGCAGTGGAAATATTTTTGGGGGATTCAGTTCACTTGCATGGCAAAGAGGGACTTTGCAATTAATTGCAATTCATCTGATCACTCTTCATAACATTCTGGAATATATGCAAATTGCCATCATACAAACTGAGGCAGCAGACTTTGTGAAAAATAATATTTGTGTCATTCTCAAAACTTTGGCCACGACTGTAGACTAGGGTTCGTGCAGATAGATCTTACGACTTTCAGATGAGACTGATAGAAGGTAAAGAATAATTAATGACTGATTGATAACTGAAATGTAACAGATCTTTAGATCTCTAAGAGTTCATTGGGAAGACGGAACTCCTTAAATAAACTTCTCCGTGGTGCCCCAGGTTGAGTTAATTGTTGCATTATTTTATTCAATCACGTAATCAATTAAACGTTAGGTAATCAATTTGATAAAATATGCCATCACATTAATTATACTAAAGACACATCCCAGAATTAGTTCCATATGGATTGATTTGAGACTGGTTCAGCCAGCAAGCAGACACCAGCTAGCTAACGTTTGCTAGCCAATTTCCGTGCACATTTCGAATTTCATTAATACTGATTCTACCACTGCTAGATGTACAATTAGGTAGTGAAGACCTGCTCATGAAATAAACATCAAATATTTGTTACAGGTTTAGTTTTAAGGTGAGATTAACTCAGACTTGAGGATGTAAGGGGGTTCAGTGGACGATGTCATCTTGATGACATTTTCTAATGTTAAGAAAGCATATTGTAACCAAAGTTCTTTTTCGCTATCCCAGGAGTATTTGCAAGTTAGACAGATCAGTGCAGACGGCTGTCGCGCTGATCTGACATGAGACCATGGCGCTTATTAGACTTGGTTTCAATGAGAAAGACAGATCTGTAACTCACATTCCTATGTGCATTTGGTTGGGTCGTGAACAAAGCTACATATCGCGCCTTTAAAGATGCATTATTGCTTATTGCAGTTAACCACAGAAATACTTTGTTTTATGCAAACAATAGGCCTATAAGCTTTTGTTCATGTGTGGAGAGGTGTGCCCTTTCCCCTATCCATTTAGGAGACCTATGTTGGCTCAAGAGAACCCCTAGAGGCAAACGTTCTGTATAGCCATTAGCAGTGTGCCTACAAATCTTCAGTGTTTCTTTGCATAATCTCAACCAGACCTGTGTTCAAATGGCATTTGTTTTCTTTCAAATGCTTAGCTGTGCTCGATTGAGCTTGCCTGGCACAACAGAACCAATTGAATAGTTCCAATCTTTTGGTACTCTGGGCCGACTCAATCCAATGCTAAAGCATTTGAAAGGAAACAAATACCAATTGAACCCAGCTGTGATCTCAATGAAATACATTCCCCATCATCATCATCATCGTTGTGAGGGCCCTCAAATCCTCAAAAAGTTCAGCACTGCCCTCGATCGCATGGCGCTACAGAGGGTGGTGCGGACAACCCAATACATAATTTGGCCGAGCTCCCAGCCATCCAGGACCTCTATATCAAGCTGTGTGAAAGGAAGGACCGGAAAATCGTTAAAGACTCCAACCACCCAAGCCAGACTGTTCTCTCTGCTTCCGCACGGGAAGCGGTACTGGTGCATCAATTCTGACACCCAACAGGCTCCTGAACAGCTTCTATCCCCAAGCCATAAGATTGCTAAATAGCAAAAAGAATGGCTTCACGGACTATCGGAGTTTACCCTTGTTATATTTTTGCACTCACAGGACTCTACACACACACACACAACATGCACTCACATAATTTATGCTGCTGCTACTCCGTTTATCATATCTTCTGATGCCTAGTCACCTTACGTTTACACATATCTACCTCTATTACTCCAGTATCCCTGCACATTGTTAATATGGTACTGAACTGACCCTGTATATATATTCAGAGATTCAGATTGTTTAATAGTCACATGCACAGGGTTGCAGGTGCGACTGCAGGGTACAATGAAAATCGTTAGGGGGAGTAGCGGGGGGGGATTGTCCATAGGGGGAGTAGCAGGGCGAGGGTGGAGCAGGTAGCCAACTATTCAGCAGCCTGATGATCTGAGGGTAGAAGCCATTGGACAGTCAGTTTTTGCCATGATGTTCCTGTACTGCCCGTGTCTAAATGATTGAAGCGAGGAGAACAAGGTGGCTGGTGATCTTCTTGGCCTTCCTGTGACACCTGGTGTTGTCGGTGTCCTGTAGGCCAGGCAGCGTGCACCCACCCAACCCATCGGCTGCACGTATCACCCTCTGGAGAGCCTTGCGTGGAGGTGTAGTTGCCGTATCAGGCTGTGATGCAGACCGACAGTGTTCTCTCCATGGTGCTCCTGTAGAAGACCGTTTGGGCCTTCGGGGACAGGCCAAATTTCTTCAGCATCCTGAGGTTGAGGAGTCGCTGTCGTGCCTTCTTCACTACGGTGTCCGTGAGGTCAGACTATTTCAGCTTCTCCGAGATGTGTACGCCAAGGAATTTGAAGTTATTGACCATCTCCACAGCGGCCCCGTTGATGAGGATCAGTGTGCTCAAATCTTGAGGAAAAAGGTGTCGTCTGGTAGGTTGACGTTGGTGACCGTGATTCTCTCGTGTTCTTATTTCTATTTCTGGTGTGTTTTTGTTCTACCTTGTCATTTTTTTGTGCTACATTGATATTGATTACTACATTGTTGGGTTTGGAGCTTGAAAGAAAAGGCATTTCACTGTACACTTGAAACATTATTATGACGACAACGGTGGTGTCCACATAGATAGAACAGAAAAATGGAGCTGACAAATTGTTCCATTCTGATGCATAGGAAATCTATGACATCGGGCATATTTACTGTTATATTATCTGTGTGTGTCCACTCACGTATCTCGGCCAGCCAGGTGTTGAGCTCTTCCATGGTGGCCTTGAGCCGGGTCTCCTCACGGCTGACCTGCAGGCGGCAGCGTGGGTCGAAAATGTAGTACGGGTCCACCGTCTCCAGCTTGATCTTCATGCTCAGCTGTTGCAGCACCGACAGGAAGTTAATCATGAAGCCGTCCGTGGACACCAGCTTGTCGTCTGTCTGCGAGAGTATGGGAGGAGGTGGGAGGGGAACATATGACATATAATATGAAATAAAGAACTGCTCAATAACTCCCTTAATAGTTCTGTTATTTAAGGAGTGGGGCAGTCCCACTCCTTTCATATGTATTTGTATCCGATATGACAGTGAAAGAATTACAGCAAAGGTGGGGGGGGGGGGGGGGGATTGCAGTGTGTGCTAGAATAGCAGTGGGTCTCTTCAGACATTCTAGCTTGAAATGGTCACATTAGAAACCCTCAATACAGATGCTTTACAGATTAAATTAAAATAGGATCAATAAGCCTTTTACCTGCATCTGGGCTTTCTTCACATTGCGGTTGACCAGAGCTGCCATATAGTTGAGCACTACCTCTCTTGTCTCTCCATTTAGTAGGATGTTGTGGAGAATCTTAAACAAGTCACCCTGACAAAGAAAAAAAATGTAGGGTCACAACCAAACTTAGGAGCACAATGAAAAATATTTGAGTTAACAAAGCTAGAATCCTGAATTGTTCTCGGCACACTGGTGCTCCTAAATAAAAATTCCAGGTCGCACAGTAAAATATTTAGCCGCATATGCAAGTACAATGGTCGCACTGTACAGCCCTGCCAGGTGGGTGGGACTTACCCGGGCTGACTCCAGGTAGTGCTGCAGGGTTTGGCTACCCACGCGAATGTTCTCCATGGTGATGGCTGGGCCCGAGAAGTACTTGTCACTCACTTTGGTCTGAGTAGGAAAAGACCCCAAACAAAGTAATTTTTTTGCTGGTAAAATACAATGGCAACATAATATAAACTTGTCATGGTCATTTGTATATCTGTGAGCAATTAATAAAAATAAAAAAAAGCATTTTGTGAAGTAAACTTAGGCAACACAACAGGAACCACCAAAAAGATGTTAATCAGCAAAATTGGTGAATTCACAAAATTCCAAGGGACAAGCACTGCTGCTGGGCTACATTCCTTTTCGTCTTTTGGCCAAATTACATTGAGTCACACAAGCACACATTCATCTAGCTCCAGGGTGAAGTTTCCTCAATGTACAGATTTAGGATCAGCTTCCTCTCCCACAATTCCAACCTTAACCATTAGAGTAGAAACTCAATACTGACCCAGGATCAGCATCTAGGGGCAACTTCACTCTACCCCTATTACTCACGTCATCTTCTGCAAAGACCGACAGGCTGAAGAATGCTCCCAGGAAGGACAGTCTCTGAACCTCTCGGCCCATCCCCGGGCCCAGAGACTTGGGACACCACAGGGACAGAGATGTCATCTGGACAGGACACACACGAGACAGGCACATAAACTCAGCAAAAAAAATAAACTCACTTTTTCAGGACCCTGTCTTTCAAAGACAATTCGTAAAAATCAAAATAACTTCACAGATCTTCATTGTAAAGGGTTTAAACACTGTTTCTCATGCTTGATCAATGAACAATAAATAATTAATGAACATGTGTAGGAGTACATGAGATACATATATAACATATATACGTATAGGACAGCACATAGATGTATAAGCTAGCTGAACATTAAAAATAGACAATTGGACACTGGGGATAGGGGAGAACTGAACAAGGTGTACATTGACACATTGATGGAGGGAGGTGACACATTATGCTGACACGCTAAATAGTAGAGGGACCCATGGTCAGTTGCTTCTAAAAACCTATAGGACAGAATCTGCTGATTCCAATAAAGGCAAGCTGAACAGGGAGTACATTGACACATTAATGAAGGGAAGTGAGACTTTATGCTGACAAACTAAAAAGATAGAGGGTCCAGCCACCATTATAATCTAACTGAAAACAGATATGGGCGTTATAGGGCATGAACCAGTAGGAAGCTTGAACTAAAAGATAATGGTGGTGAAGGACTTGGGAAATGAAGGGTCATTTGCATAAGGGATGGACATAGTACTATGTGTGTATAAATAGAGTAGCTGGAGTTCTGAGAAAGGGTGTGTTCCGCGGGACATTCCAGCTGGCTATACAATTGTATTAAAAAGCATGTTTGATTTTACAAGTTCTTGTAAGCGTTATATTTGAACTGATTTTCCACGACACATGCACCTGTGGAATGGTCGTTAAGACACTAACAGCTTACAGACGGTAGGCAATTAAGGTCACAGTTATGAAAACGAGGGACACTAAAGAGGCCTTTCTACTGACTCTGAAAAACACCAAAAGAAAGATGCCCAGGGTCCCTGCTCATCTGCGTGAACGTGCCTTAGGCATGCATGAGGACTGCAGATGTGAGGAGGCATGAGGACTGCAGATGTGGCCAGGGCAATACATTGCAATGTCCGTACTAAGACAGCGCTACAGGGAGACAGGACGGACAGCTGATCGTCCTTGCAGTGGCAGACCACGTGTAACAACATCTGCACAGGATCGGTACAGCCGAACATCACACCTGCGGGACAGGTACAGGATGGCAGCAACTGCCCGATTTACACCAGGAAAGCGCAATCCCTCTCACATCCCTCTAACATCTCACAGCAAGAACTGGTAAATCTGGTACAGTCCATGAAGAGGTGATGCACTGCAGTACTTAATGCAGCTGGTGGCCACACCAGATACTGACTGTTACTTTTGATTTTGACCCCACCTTTGTTCAGGGACACATTATTCCATTTATATTAGTCACATGTCTGTGGAACTTGTTCATTTTATGTCTCAGTTGTTGAATCTTGTTAAGTTTGCTGAAAATAAACGCAGTTGACAGTGAGGACGTTTCTTTTTTTGCTGAGCTAACATGGTGACTATTACATTACTAAGGCATACTTGATTGGTAACGGCAGTCACCAATACCACTACCCTGACAATTCAAATTGCATGTGACCTGTACAACACCCCTTCACAATGTGAAACAATGTTTGTGTCTTCTGCCTATTGTAGATCTTTGTAACGCAACCCAGCTCAAGCTCATGAGGACACCACCTATGCTTTTTTCTCACCAAGGCACTATTACGAATGGAATTGCCTTACATCATGGTTCGCACTGATTTCAAACTCTGATGGGCACGATTCTAGTGTCGCTAAAAACAGTATAAGCTTAGTGCCGTCGGAAAGTATTCCGACACCTTGACTTTTCACATTTTTTTTAGGTTAAAGCCTTAAAAATTATAATCCCTCAGCAATCTACAAAAACAACATATTTACATAAGTTTTCAGACCATTTTCTGTGAGACTCGAAATTGAGCTCAGGTGCATCCTGTTTCCATTGATCGTTCTTGAGATGTTTCTACAACTTGACTGGAGTCCACCTGTGGTAAATTCAATTGATCGGACATTATTTGGAAAGGCACACATCTGTCTATATAAGGTCCCACAGTTGACAGTGCATGTCAGAGCAAAAACCAAGCCATGAAGTCGAAGGAATTGTCCGTAGAGCTCCGAGACAGGATTGTGAGAAACAAGATTCTCTGGTCTGATGAAACCAAGATTGAACTCTTTGGCCTGAATGACAAGCGTCACATCTGGAGGAAACCTGGCTCCATCCCTACGGTGACGCATGGTGGTGGCAGCATCATACTGTGGGGATGTTTTTCAGCAACAGTGACTGGGAGACTAGTCAGGATGGAGGAAAAGATGAACGGAGCAAAGTACAAAGAGATCCTTGATTAAAACCTGCTTCAGAGCGCTCAGGACCTCCGACTGGGGCAAAGGTTCACCTTCCAACAGGACAACGAACCTAAGCACACAGCCAAGACAACGCTTCGTGGCTTCGGGACAAGTCTCTGAATATCCTTGAGTGGCCCAGCCAGAGCCCGGAGTTTAACCCAATCGAACATCTCTGGAGAGACCTGAAAATAGCTGTGCAGGAACACTACCCATCCAACCTGACAGAACATGAGAAGATCTGCAGAGAAGAATGGGAGAAACTCCACACATACAGGTGTGCCAAGCTTGTAGCATCATACCCAAGAAGACTCGAGGCTGTAATCGCTGCCAAAGGTGCTTCAACAAAGTACTAGTAAAGGGTATAAATACCCAATAAATTAGCAAAAAAATTATGAAAAACCTATTTCTGCTTTGTCATTATGGGGTATTGTGTGTAGATTATGTTTAAAAAAAAGATATACATGTTAGAATAAGGCTGTAACCTAAAAATGTGGAAAAAGTCAAGGTGTCTGAACACTTTCTGAAGGCATATATTCCTTATTTACGCATAAGGGGATTTTGTCTATGTCCCAAAGGGCACCCAATTTCCTTTATGGTGCAATACTTTTGACCACAGCACCACGGGACCTAGTGAAAAGTAGTGCACTACAAAGGGAATAGGGTTCCATTTGGGACGCATCCTTTGTCTTCCCATGGGGAAGAAGAGAGGAACTATGGAGGAGATTGTTAGCTAATTCTAAGGGGTGTAACGGTGAACCTATAGTTCGGGTACGTATTGTGGTTTTGGGGTCATGGTTCGGTTTCGGTACAGCGGGAAAATTAAATGTCAACAGTTACTGTAGTTAACTTATGTTTATTTAAGAAAATACAAAGTGTTGATAATCCTAATTCTATATGGTTACGAGTCATAATGCCTGATGAGAGCACAATCAAAAATCCCAACACTTTGTATATTTTTACATGAAAAAACAAACAATTACTCAACACTAAAATAAAGTGCAATATGCATGTGAAATCAATGTAAACATGGCTATGACATTGTATTGGCCTGTGCTAGAACGTTTTCTAACAAAGAAAAATCATAAAGGGGGTGATTCTTTTGCACCGTACTTCTACTTTCCCACTCTGGGGTAATGAGATGTCACTTAAGTAGCACTGTAGCCCTGGAGGGCCATCCATCTGTAGTAAGCTCAACACACGGTGCATTGGCCAATTCATCGATTTTGCTTGATTATATAGAGCGGGTAGTACCAGTTTGCTGAAATGGGTGCGAGAGGGCGAAGTTTGTATCGTGGCTCGCGCACTTTCACGAGGTGCTGAAACCCCCTATTCTTCTCAACCACTGAGAATGGGCGCATATCCACGGCTATAAACATACCTATCGCTCTTGTAATTTCTTTGACCCGGTCAGAATCAGCTGCAAAGGGCTGCTTAAATGTATGGGGAATATGTGGTTGTGTGGTTGTTTTGCATTTCTGTCTTGGTAGGAATACTGGGGTGATGTCGGCGTAAATGTGACAACATGTTTGAGGTCTCTCTGTCCATCGCCGTAGTAATCTACTGGGAAGCCAAAATGTTCCCAAACGGAAGATTCTCCTGGTTTATCTACCTCACCACTCGCCATCGTACAGAACAAGTTCCCGGCTGCACCTCACGAAAGGCCAGCTTGAAGTGCCACAATTAAGATTTAAATGTTGATTACAACGTGCGCATAGGCTCTAGTTGTTTTAACGGAAAAGCCTGAAATTTATTTTAGATCAGATTTACTCAAGTAGCATACAATGCAGCGAAGGCATAGCCTCTAGGCCTAGTGTTTAATGTTTTTATGTATTAATTCATGTTCAGTGTGGACCGAACCGAGGTCCCTGTACTGAATGGTTTAGTACGAAAAAAAGTACCTTTAAACGCCTACAAATTATGTAATAGATGAAGAGATAAGAACGATGTCTCAGTCTCTACGAACATACTCACCAAATTGCACATGGGGTGAGTCTTCCCAAACTTGATCTCACAGAGCTCAGCTAAAGCCTGTAGAAAACAAAACACGTCGTAAGTGAACGTAAATAAACACCCATCCAAAATAGCCTCATAACATTGACCATTGACTGTTAAATGACCATATTCAAATGTGACCTTCAATTAAGTTTCCGTCACCTGGTGTAAAAAAATAAATAAATACCCGATGTCATCTTATGGCACGTGTGTTGTTACCCAGCCTTGAGTTTGAGTACTGGGAGCCATAGAAATGTAATTACTAGCCACTCAGACCACGGCAATTTGAATGGAACCCACGTGCACACTCAATATTGCAACCGGTCCACCAATAACAGAACCATTGACTTCAATGGGAAAATTCCCATTCTTGAATATATATTTCTATGGTGGGAGCCTATAAGGTTCGCTCAGGGTTTACTGGCTCGTCACGCTAGCAGAGGTTCAGCCATACCGGGAACATAATCCATTTGGCACATCTCAAACTCCCCCCCCCCCCATCAGTTAAATAGACAGGCTCTCTCACAGGCTGCACTACTTCTCCGCTGCCACCTTACCATGAGGGGGAACTTAAAGTTGTCACTGTCGAAGGAACATTCTTTCACAGCCAGAGCCAGCCCTTGAAGGATTGGAACGAAGATCTGAAAGACACATAAGAGCAGGTGAGCAAATGAGGATTGCACCACAGTAAAGATAGCTGAAAATCAACATGGTGAAATGTACAGGATAACTTGGTATAATAGGGGGGAAAATCGTCTGCATTTCACATGGATTTTTCTCAAGTGTTTGATCGAATTCTCAATTACCAAATGTTTTCTAATTGACCTTTAAATGATTGGTCTTACCTATTACTAGCTTGGACAACGTCACACTAATAAAAGCATAGTCTGTGTGTCATTCAGTCTGTCGGTTGAGCCCACCTGTCTAAAGACCTCCTCCTGGTGGGTCATGCAGGCCAGCTCCTGGATAAAGCCATACGGCAGGTTTCGGCACAGCATGTAGGGCACCAGCAGGGACTGCTGCAGGGGGCTCCTGAGTGGAGGGGCAAGGGGAGGAGGAACGCTTTTACTCAGACACACAACCTGAACCATGTCACCTGGCCAAATACTAGTTTGAGACCAAATTAGGAGCGTATTTTGAATAAGAAAATGTGCATTGTATTCTTGTTTTCTACCATTTAACAATTGGCAGAAGAGGCATTCTTACAAAAGCCTATTTTATACTGTACGTATGTTTGCGCCGAGTTACTAAAAGCGTTGAGTTACTATAACGAACATATTAAAAATATTTCAAGAGCAGCTTTTTCCATCTTCATAACACTGCAAAACAAATCTGAAACTTTGTCAGAAACTAATCCATGCTTTTGTCACTTCAAGATTAAACACTGCAATGCTCTACTCTCCAGCTAGCACTAAATAAACTTCCGCTAGTGCTAAATACATCTGCTAGAATCTTGACTAGAACCCCAAAATGATAATCTAAATATATCATTTTACTCCAGGGCTAGCCACTCTACACTGGCTTGATGTTAAGGCTAGGGCTGATTAAGGTTTTACTGATAATCTCATTACATTGACAAGCTCTTACCCATCTCTCCGATTTTGTCCTGCCGTACATACCTACATGTATGTGTATGCTGCAGTCACAAAACGCAGGCCTTATTGTCCCTAGAATTTCTAAGCAAACAGCTGGAGGCAGGGCTTTCTCCGAGAGATCGCCATTCTACTTATCCATGTGAGAGACGCAGACTCGGTCTCAATCGATAAGTCTTTACTGAAGACTCATCTCTTCAGTAGGTCCAATGACTGAGCAGTCTGGCCAAAAGGTGCTAATGTGAACGGCAAGGCATTGGAGTGACGAACCACCCTTGCAGTCTTTGCCTGGCCGGCTCCTCCTCTCTCCACTGGGATTCTCTGGTTTGCTAGTGCTCTCTCATGCCGTCCCTAGAAGGAGTGCATCACGTCTTGCCCAGCTTTTTTCACTATACTCGACTTGAGTGGGTAGTCACTGACATCTTCCTGTTCGGTCACGCGCCCCCTCGGGCTCGTGTGGTGGGGGAGATCATCGAGGGCTGTACGATGCCTCATCTCAGGGTAGTAAGTTTGTCTGTTGATATCTCTCTGGTGGTGGGAGGCTGTGCTTCGGCAAAGTGAGTGGGGTTATATTCTGCCTGGTTTGTCCTGTCCAGGGGAATTGTCAGACGGGACCACGGTGTCCCCCGACCCCCGTCTCAGTATGTATGCTGCAATAGTCTACACAATATATACAAAAGTATGTGGACACCCCTTCAAATTAGTGGATTCGGCTATTTCAGCCACACCCGTTGCTGACTTGAATGAAATTGAGCAACAACACAGAGCTTAAAAATAGTCTGTCCTCGTTTGCAACACTCACTACGGTGTTCCAAACTGCTTCTGGAAGTAACATCAGCACAATAAATGTTCGCTGGGACGTTCATGAAATGGGTTTCTTTCGCAGAGCAGCCGACAGAAAGCTAAGATCACCATGCGCAATGCCAAGCGTCGGCTGGAGTGGCGTAAAACTCGCTGCCATTGGACTCTGGAGCAGTAAAAACACGTTCTCTGGAGTGATGAATAACGCTTCACCATCTGGTAGTGCGACAGGCGAATCTGGGTTTGGCGGATGCCAGGAGAACGCTACCTGCCCCAATACATAGTGCCAACTGTAAAGTTTGGTGAAGGAGGAATAATGGTCTGGGGCTGTATTTCATGGTTCAGGCTAGGCCCCTTAGTTCCAGTGAAGGGAAATTTTAACGCTACAGCATACAATGACATTCTAGACAATTCTGTGCTTACAATTTTGCGGCAACTGTATGGGGAAGACTCTTTCCTGTTTCAGCATGACAATGCCCCTGTGCACAAAGCAAGGTCCATACAGAAATGGTTTGTCATGATCGGTGTGGAAGAACTTGACTGGCCTGCACAGAGCCCTGACCTCAACCCCATCAAACACCTTTGGGATGAATTGAAATGTCAACTGCGAGCCAGGCCTAATCGCCCAACATCAGTGCCCGACCTAACTAATGCTCGTGGCTGAATGGAAGCAAGTCCCCATAGCAATGTTCCAACATGTGGTGGAAAGCCTTCCCAGTAGAATGGAGGCTGTTATAGCAGCAAAGGGAGGACCAAATCTATATCAATGCACATGATTTTGGAATGAGATGTTCAACAAGCAGGTGACCGCATACTTTTGGTCATGTAGTGTATGTGCCGAGGGGCTACGGTCAATCAGTCATCTCTGATGTATTTCTCCTGTGTGATCTTAAGGATGCTACCTCGATTTCTCCAGACTTTCGCTCTTCCTTCCCGGAGGACCATACCTCAGAACTACCTGGCCACTCCTGACTGTCTTAGTCCCCAATCCACCTGGTTGGGCTGCTGACCCAGTTTCTGCTGTTCTGACTGCAGCTATGGAACCCTGACCTGCTTCTGCCTCTCACTATACTATGAAACAAAGATAAATTATATAAAGGATGATAGTAAAAAAAGCATTGGAGCACCTTCAATGAAATTTTGGGCAAAAAGGCAAACTCAGCTCCAACATTCATTGAATCAGATGGCTCATTCGTTACAAAACCCACTGATATTGCCAACTATTTTAATGATTTTTTAAATTGGCATGATTAGCAAAATTGGGCATAACATGCCAGCAACAAATGCAGACACTACACATCTAAGTACAGCACCAGTCAAAAGTTTGGACACAGCTACTCATTCAAGGGTTTTTGGTTATTTGTATTATTTTCTACACTGTAAAATAATAGTGAAGACATCACAACTATGAAATAACAAATAAGTAATCATGTAGTAACCCCAAAAAAGTGTCAAATCAAAATATATTTTTGATTCTTCAAAGTAGCCACCCTTCGCCTTGACAGCTTTGCGCACACTTGGCATTCTCTCAACCAGCTTCACCTGGAATGCTTTTCCAACAGTCTTGGAGTTCCCACATATGCGGAGCACTTGTTTGCTGCTTTTCCTTCACTCTGCGGTCCAACTTACCCCAAACCATCTCAATTGGGTTGAGGTCGGGGGATTGTACAGGCCAGGTCATCTGATGCAGCACTCCATCACTCTCCTTCTTGGTCAAATAGCCCTTACACAGCCTGGAGGTGTGTTGGGTCATTGTCCTGTTGAAAAACAAATGATAGTGGGACTAAGCGCAAACCAGATGGGATGGCGTATTGCTGCAGAATCCTGTTGTAGCCATGCTTGTTAAGTATGCCTGAATTTGAAATAAATCAGAGAGATGTCAGCAGCAAAGCACCCCCACACAATTACACCTCCTCCATGCTTCAAGGTGGGAACGACACATGCGGAGATCATCCGTTCACTTACTCTGCGTCTTACAAAGACACGGCGGTGGTAAGCAAAAAGCTCAAAGGACAGATTTCCACCAGTCTAATTTCCATTGCTCGTGTTTCTTGGCCCAAGCAAGTCTCTTCTTCTTATTGGTGTCCTTTGGTAATGGTTTCTTTGCAGCAACTCGACCATGAAGGCCTGATTCATGCAGTCTCCTCTGAACAGTTGATGTGTGTCTGTTACTTCCACTCTGTGAAGCATTTATTTGGGCTGCAATCTGAGGTGCAGTTAACTCGAATGAACGTATCCTCTGCAGCAGAGGTAACTCGGTCTTCCTTTCCGGTGGCGGTCCTCATGAGAGCCAGTTTCATAGCGCTTGATGGTTTTTGCGACTGCACTTGAAGAAACTATCAAAGTTGTTGACATTTTCCGGATTGACTGACCTTCATGTCTTAAAGTAATGATGGACTGTCGTTTCTCTTTGCTTATTTGAGCTGTTCTTGCCATAATATGGACTTGGTCTTTTACCAAATAGGGCTATCTTCTGTATACCACCCCTACCTTGCCACAACAACTGATTGGCTCAAACACATTAAGAAGTAAAGAAATTCCACAAATTAACTTTTAACAAGGCACACCTGTTAACTGAAATGGATTCCAGGTGACTCATGAAGCTGGTTGAGAGAATGCCCAAAGTGTGCAAAGCTGTCATCAAGTCAAAGGGTGGCTACTTTGAAGAATCTCAAATATAAAATACATTTTGATTTGTTTAACACTTTTTTGGTTACTACATGATTCCATATGTGTTATTTCATAGATTTGATGTCTTCACGAATATTCTACAATGTAGAAAATAGTAAAAATAAACCCCTTGAATGAGTAAGTGTGTCCAAACGTTTGACTGGTATATCTGACCAAATTATGAAAGACAAGCATTGTACATTTGAATTCCTTCAAATGAGTTTAAAAGACTTTTTTAAAAAGTATTGTCTATCAACTATGACAAGCCACCGGTGTCTGACAACTTGGATGGAAAATTACTGAGGATAATAATGGATGATATTGCCCCTCCTATTTTGCCTTAACTTCAATGTAAGTCTTCTAGAAAGTGTGCGCCCTCAGGCCTGGAGGGAAGCAAAAGTAATTCCGCTACCTAAGAATAGTAAAGCGCACTTTACTGGCTCAAAAAGCCGACCAATCAGCCTTTAACCAACCCTTATTAAACTTTTGGAAAACATTTTGTTCGACCAGATGCAATGCTATTTTACAGTAAACAAATTGACAGACTTTCAGCATGCTTATAGGGAAGGGCATTCAACAAGCACAGCACTTACACAAATGAATGATGATTGGCTGAGAGAAATGAATGATAAAAAGATGCATGTAAATGGCTCAAAGTGGAGGAGAGATTGACTTCATTACTACTTGTTTTTGTAAGAAATGTTGACATGCTGAATGCACCGAGGTGTTTGTTTAAACTACTAGCACACAGCTCGGACACCCATGCATATGTCACCAGAGGTCTCTTCACAATCCACAAGTCCAGAACAGACTATAGGAGGCGCACAATACTACATAGAGTCATGACACAGGAGCTAGCACACAAACTCTAAACACACGGTGTAATATTGTTGTATGATGGTATTCTACATTTTAGATATGAAGTGGTAAACTAATGTTATGTTTAATCTGTAATTATGTGTTGGATCCCTAATAGATACAAATACTCTGTCTGAATGCTCGGCTATGAAAAGCCAACTGACTCCTGAGGTGCTGACCTGTTGCACCCTCTACAACCACTATGATTATTATTTCACCCTGCTGGTTATATATGAACGTTTCAACATCTTGAACAACAATCTTCACTGACATAACCAGAAGAAGACTGGCGACTCCTCAGACCCTGACTGCTCTAAGTTTCTTCCTAGGTTTGCGCCTTTCTAGGGAGTTTTTCCTAGCCACCATGCTTCTACATCTGCATTGCTTGCTCTTCTGAGTTTTAGGCTGGGTTTCTGTATAAGCACTTTGTGACATCTGCTGATGTAAAAAGGGCTTTATAAATAAATTGTACTGATTGACTGCGTCGATCTACTAAACTGAGGCTACACACGCTTGCGACTATGCAAGCTGGCCATTTTGCGTAGCTAATTTTCTTTCTTGCAATGCGTATTGCGTAGGATATAACTTAGGCTTTACTCAGACACACAACATACCTGGAACGAGTCTCCTGGCCAATACTATTTGGAGGAACAAACTTATTATTGACCAAATCCTTGCGTCATATACTTGTATTCTGCCCTTTAACAAGTGGTAGCATGCATGCTAACTAACTTGCTCAGAGAATGGTGAGAGGAAACTCTAGAGTGTGGGAGCAAAGGTGTAAAAGGCATGGCAAAATAATGTGTATATGTGAACCCAATGATAAATGAGTTGCTATGGTGCTCGAACAGTAGCTCCTGCTAGGGGTGATGAAATAGCAGACAAAAAGAACAAAACATGTATTTTCCATAGTTTAATTGCTGTTTTCTTCCATGTGTCTACGAGTAGATAATTGGGCTGTAAAAAAATATCTATTTGAAATAAATGGGTCATCTGAAACGAACATGCAACAGACCTAGACAGCTAGACACTCCTATTCAATGGCAGGGGAAACACTGATGAACAGAATAATAGAAATGACTGTATTATGACCACAGTATTGGAAGAGGTCACATGTGACAAGGAAGGTGTCAGACTGACCTGGGCTGCGTGAGGGCGCCCTGAAGGACAAGAGCGGCATGGGAAATGCACTGTGAGCGTATGTTGCTGAGGAGCTGGCTGACACCGGGGTGGCTGCAAATCTGAGAAGACAAGAGGAGGAGAGAGAAGTACAAGTTCAGTTTGTTTCGACACCATCAGGGCTGCTCATGTCAAGGTGACACTGTCTCCACATTCTTCTGCAGAATCATAATTTGGTCACAGAGGAGTGGCGCTTCCTCTCATCGTGAGCGGCATTGTGGTTAGGGCTGTTACGGTGACCGCATTACCACCACACCGCTGGTCACAAGTCATGACCGCAGTCAAATTCCATCTCACTGTTTAGTCATGTAACTAGTGTTAGGTTCTTATTTTTCTGAGTAAATAACTCACGGACACTAGAGAAGCTTAACCAAGTTGAATTCTTTTAACATTTCTCTCCATCCCAGTTATATACATCCCACTTTAGGACACTCCTCCTTCTCTCTCCAATCCTTACATCTTATGGTTCAACAGAAAGAAGGTAACCAGATACTAAACCCTGATCACTCCCCTAGGGGAATTGACCTCAACCCCTCCTTCCCCCAGTCCACAGATGTCTATCTGTCTCCCCTATCTCAACCGTTCGTTGCTCTACTCCCTTCCACCCAACGCATTCCAAAGCTATCCGTCTTCCCACAGAGAACCATTCACTTGACACACAAACCAGTCTCTTCCTATTCAAGGCTCGATCATTTATTTAATATCTCAATGTTCAAAGTTTAGCCGATTACAACACTAGGCTTCTCCAAAACTGTGCTCTGATGCTGCTGGTGGTCATTAGTAGCCTACCAAACTTGCTAACTGCCTGGTACTCAGCACTCTATTGTCTCTCTAATCACTGTGACATCAATGCAAATGTTTTCGAAAATCTAAATCAAAACACTTCATGAGAGCCCATGAGCTCATGTTGCGTAACATTTCTATAGGCTATGCAATTGTCTATAGAATGTATTAAAAATCAAAACCTATACCCCAACGTTTGTATCACAACTAAAGTTGCATAAATAACTAAATTAAGCATATAGGAGGACTTGTTTCTTTTCTTTAGACCTGTCTAAAATAAATAATGGATTTATTGCGATGGTGTAGGCTATATTACATGTATTTATTAGACTTTTTAAAATGTATATGTTCCAAAGGTCAGCATCAGTGGCTTGTAGGCTGTGCGTGGAAGCCAGGAGATGCTAAATGTGTTTATGTTCATTAAAAAGGTAAATTACCGTGAGACCGGCAGTTATTAGCTTAACAATCACCGGCTGACAAAATGTCATGACCGCCACAGCCCTAATTGTGGTCAGGCTCTTTGAACTCAATTGGGTATTACCTGATTTGTGTTGCGAGGGGTTTATGTTCATGTATATTGTCCATCTCTTTTAAATAACACGCATTTTAAATCAGAAAAGAGCGTTCCGATGTGCAAATGTAACTTTGCCTAATCTCAGGACAAGGTTTTAGGCATAGCACACCACGCATGGCAGAAAAGTAAGTATTGTTTGGGGACACTATCTTAAAATGGTGTTTCCAAATGCTTCAAATAGTATGATAGAAACCCATCGCTATATTATTTTTTGGACGATGTTACTTTAACTCCCATGTAATGGTTGGTAAAATGCAACAACAAAAATGTTGTGCTAAGTAGCGTTAGCTAGCACTAGTGGGCTGTACCTGTGGCAAAACGCCGCTATTTTTCATCCTATAGCTTGTTCTACATCTTATTTTTAAATTTGTGAACCAACATGTTTTCAGTACTTCTATTTCCATGACTGATCAAAACTAACTTTCTCATGCGCTCACTTCTCTCTGCCGCAGACAAATAGTGAGCAAAATGTTTGGAACATCTTCTAAATAGAAATCGTAGTATCGAATCGCAATAAATAAAAATCGGCACCGAAGTACGGTGATAATATCGTATCGTGAGGTCCCCGGCAATTCCAAAACCATACTTCCAAATGAGTAGATACCACATATGTTCGGGGTGTTTCCAGTTTACCTTGGGCGCCTTACTTTCCTCCATGCCTGCACTGTCGAAGCGCTCGATGAGGTAGTTGAGCATCTCAGTCTCCATGCACGCCTCGATGGAGAAGCAGTCGCTGCAGGATTGCGAGTCCATTCCCCCTGCAGACACACCCAGACTACACAGAGAGACGGAGGGTAAAACAGAGACAAAGTCATTACATTTAACAGAACAGGAGCAGAACCAGGGCACCATAAGAAACAAGCCGCGTAGACAAATGTGGTAAATAAGCGACCTTTCAGGTTCTCCTGAAAGAAATGTCAAACGTTAGCTACAGTACTGCAACGTAGTGTTTCAGCATTTTTTATCCACAACTCTTGAGTTTGAAATCTAACTAACTTAACTCTTCGATTTGACAAAATTCCTTCAATAATTTCCCTCAATAGCAGTTTGAAGTTTGGTCGTGTTTAATAGGGCACGCAACGGAAAACCTTTTGCAACCTTTTGTTTCTTTTTGTTCAACTCCATGTAGTCGCTTGCTCCCTCCTGGTTTGTTTCAGTCCATTTTTAGTTAATTTTCTTCCATTTGGTGCCTAATGAACACAATACAGGTAATGGATTCTACAGAGATATCCATTGACCACAAGGGTTCACAGGTGTCTAAGCTAATGCATTGCTAGTGGTCTGTTTCAGAAGACAGACCGGTGGGTAACCTGTGAGCATCTTCACACCACCACAAACCTCTGGCTATACCGTTAGTCATGTAATCTACAGTTGCAGACATTAAAAGTTAATTTTTTAAAAACAACATTTACACAGGTTTTTGTGACAAACTATCGCTAGGAGACACCAGGGCTGCATTGCACACGTGTTCTGCCAATACCGCAGAAATCAAAATTTTCAGTGACTGCAGGAATAATGTGGATAATTATTCTGCCAAAGGGTGCTTGACAGATTTCTAGCAGAGACTTGAATGCACAGAACGGAGAACTGATTGTCTTGTGATATTGGTTGAGAACTTGCACTTTCAATCCAGCAGATTGTTTATCCGGGGTGCAGCAAGCAGCATTTGCAGCAACAGACACCATCTGAAGACAAGATCAAACCTGTTGTCGTCTTTGATCTGAATTATGTTTGCAGAAAGATTAAACAGCGTCTTTGACATGTACTTCCAAGGCTTATTTGCCTGGTCTTGACAAACAGGTCTAAACTTGGATCCTTTCCACAAATTTGACAGGCCTAATTCACAGGGAAATTACAATCCTGGGCCAAACTCATGCTGATTATTTCCAAGACCTTCAGGATCCTAGTGCTTGAGTACCTGATATCAGGCTACTTACTAACTGCAGTGCTAGCCTAGTCATAATTTTGTTTTTGTTCACTTAACTGCAATTCAGACAACAAAGCTGAGTACCCTGCCTCAATCTGTACTGAAATAAACTAGTTCCAAAGTTGAGCACCCTGCCTCAATCTGTACTGAAATAAACTAGTTCCAAAGCTGAGCACCCTGCCTCAATCTGTACTGAAATAAACTAGTTCCAAAGCTGAGCACCCTGCCTCAATCTGTACTGAAATAAACTAGTTCCAAAGCTGAGCACCCTGCCTCAATCTGTACTGAAATAAACTAGTTCCAAAGTTGAGCACCCTGCCTCAATCTGTACTGAAATAAACTAGTTCCAAAGCTGAGCACCCTGCCTCAATCTGTACTGAAATAAACTAGTTCCAAAGCTGAGCACCCTGCCTCAAACTGTACTGAAATAAACTAGTTCCAAAGCTGAGTACCCTGCCTCAATCTGTACTGAAATAAACTAGTTCCAAAGTTGAGCACCCTGCCTCAATCTGTACTGAAATAAACTAGTTCCAAAGTTGAGCACCCTGCCTCAATCTGTACTGAAATAAACTAGTTCCAAAGCTGAGCACCCTGCCTCAAACTGTACTGAAATAAACTAGTTCCAAAGCTGAGCACCCTGCCTCAAACTGTACTGAAATAAACTAGTTCCAAAGCTGAGCACCCTGCCTCAAACTGTACTGAAATAAACTAGTTCCAAAGTTGAGCACCCTGCCTCAATCTGTACTGAAATAAACTAGTTCCAAAGCTGAGCACCCTGCCTCAAACTGTACTGAAATAAACTAGTTCCAAAGTTGAGCACCCTGCCTCAATCTGTACTGAAATAAACTAGTTCCAAAGCTGAGCTTCAAATACAGCCGAGGCCTGTAAAATCTGCAAGTGTTTACAGCCTCTACATTTCTCAACCTGTCCCTGCTGCAGCTAGCCTGCAGTGGTTTAACTCTGGTTACGTCCCAAAGGGCATCCCATTCCCTATATAGTGCACTACATTTGACCAGGGACCTGGGGTTCTGGTCAAAATTAGTGCACTAAGTTGGGACGCAACCTCAGCGGTTATTGGCTAGGCTTGTCACACTGCTGAAGCATGCCGTTTAAATATATATATTTGTTTACTTAACTAGGCAAGTCAGTTAAGAACAAATTCTTATTTACAATGATGGTCTACCAAAAAGGCAAAAGGCCTCCTGTGGGGACGGGGGCTGGGATTAAAAATACAAAATTAAATATAAAACCTCTCCAGAAAGGAGAGACAGGTTAAAAAGTTGGTGATAGGCTTGGTGATGATATGGGCCACATACGTGTGTACGTGTGTGCCGAGCCTTTCGCCAAATGCAATTCCTGAGGTGGAGTAACTCTGCAAGATCGCAGCCAAACCAGGGGCTGAACCTGTTTTTAATTCTCATTTTCTTTATGGGGGCGTGTTAACAATACCACTGAAAAAAAGGTCCAAGCATCTTCGCCAAGGGGATCAAGCTGATTCTATACCATTTTACAGAGGCCAGGTCATGAAGGAAGGCTTGCTCATTAAAGTTGTTTAGCAAGCGTCTATGACAAATCAGGACAGGTCGTTTCACTGAGCAGCCATTACGAACACAGGCTGTAAAACAGTGATCACTAAGGTCATTACAGAAAACACCAGACTGATACCTATCAGGATTATTTGTGAGGATAACGTCGAGGAGAGTAGCCTTATCTGGGTGTTTGGAGTCATACCTTTGTGGGATTGGTAATAATCTGAGATAGATTTAGGGATTCCCATTGCTTTAGGACTCGGTCAGGTTGTTTAAGCATGTCCCAGTTTAGGTCACCTACCAGGACAAATTCAAACTTAGTGTAGGGCCAGGAGAGAGCTTAGGAGAGAGCTTAGGGCAGGTAGGGTACAGGCCAACCTGCCGGTGAGTCTACTGAACACACAGGCCATGCAGCGGTGTCTACCTGGACCCAAACTGAAACTGCGAAAAATCCTCCTCCTGTTCATCCTCTTCGTCGCTGCTGTCCTGAGACATGTCAGAGAGGGTGAAGAACAGAAAGGAGAGGGGGCTGGCGTGGAGGAAGGAGGGATAAGATAGGTGGTCAGGGTGGAAAAACACGAAGACTAAGATGGGGATTTGATGGACAGTTTAGACACACAGGTCATATATAAGAGAGGGTGGGGTAGGGAAGGAAGAGGGTAGCACTGAGGAAAGGACGTAGGAAGGAAGTGATATGACTAGCACGCCTTCTCTCGGGCTTCAGCTGAACCCTGATTGTGATTCACTGTGGAATAAAACACCAGACCACTCCCCTAGTGCTGACCTTATTCCATGTCCATCAGTACATGTTATATGAAGATACAAGGACACATGGGCTCCTACAGCTCCCATAGACAAAGAGTACCAAAGCTATGCTTCACACAAAAAACATGCAGGACAAGCAATGCATTTGCAAGCAAAATAAAGGGTCTTTCTCCTGGTTTCTCAATGACACTGTTCCAGCTCCAAGTTTTGATTCGTCAGAACTGGGCCATTGTCCCAACACTGAGCATTTTATTTACACATACACAAAAAAAATTTATGGCAGCGATTGTAAATTGTTCTAATCAGAGAATTGAAGGTTTGTGGGTGGGAATTATATGTAAACCTTTACTCTGACTTCTTCCCCAGACACAGATTAAACCTAGTCCTGGACAAAAAAGCAACTCAAATGGTGAAACTCCATAGAAATGCATTTTTAGTCCAGGACTAGGCTTAATCTGTGTCTGGGAAAACGGCCATATTAATTTACGCAATAGGCCTACAAGAGGTACTCAGGTCAAGTGTTATATTAGTACCAGACGAGATTTGGAGGGATGCCCCACGAGACTAGTATCACCCACCAAACAAAGGCTGCGTCCAAAATGGCACCATACCGTATTCACTATAGGCCCTGGTCAAAAGTAGGGAACTATACAGTAAATAGGGTGCCAATTGGGGGACACACACCAAGTGTCTAGTGGCACATTTCAGGAAGTGGCATGCAGCACAAGGGAGTACGTTTAAATTCTAACTTGGTGGAAAGGGCTTTACTTCTCATTTCATTTGACAGCGTATGCAACCACCTTTAAAATCTACAGAGCAAGCTTTTCAGTTCATACCCCAATCCAATCGTGTTAGGGGGGATATATCATGGGCAGCGGAGGATTAATGTTTTAGTAAGGTAGCTTGTTGCATGTCACTCTGTCACACAGGTGGTTGAGGAGGTACCTAGAAGGGATCCGGGCAGCTTGTCGGGAAGCTGCTCTGGGCGAGGTGGGCACCAGAGGGAGTGGCATGGAGCTGGGCGGGCGAGGTCTGGGGGAGGGAAGGAGAACCGACTGGGGAGTGGTTGGTAGTCTTGGGGCTGGCGCCTGGGACAGGGCGATGGGCGGTACTGGGAAACATGCAGGGACAGTGCCAGGGACGGAGGAAAACCCAGCGAGGCTAGCCAGAGTGGGGCAAGGGGGGGTGGAGAACCCTGAGGGAGAGGTGACAGAGTAGGGCCGGTAGCGCTGGGAGACGGGCAGGGGGGCGGAGAGAGAGAGCCTAGAGGAGTTGGCCATAGTAGGGGGACTTGGGGCTACCATTGGATGTGGGGAGGAGGGGGTGGAGGCAGGTAGAGATGGAGAGGTCATCCTGGCTGGGTTCAAAGCCAGTGGGTGTGGACTACACCCGTATAGGCTGTGGACAACATGGCAAAACAAAGGGGTTATATAAAACTTAACGAAGAACACAGAACGATACCATGACTGTGCCAGTTCAAAAAAGACAGCACGTCCTACTGAGTAGGCCTCAATTACAAGAAAGGGAACAATTCAATCTCTGTCAATTTCAATATCGGAATTCCATTAGACACTATTTTGAATGGATTCCATCAGGGTGTCTTGTACAATTTCTAATCAGAGATTGAGTTAAATGGCACTGGTTGAATTTGAACAACCATATGTGCAAATGGTAAGTTTAGGCTGAGCTCCAAATGGCACCCTATTCCCTATACAGTGTACTACTTTTGACCAGAGCCCTATGGGAGCTAGTCAAAAGTAGGGGAGCTCTATAGGGAATAGAATGCCATTTGGGACACAGTCCTACTGTATTTACCCAGGACTGGGGGCTAGTTGTGGGGTCATTGGGCGTACTTGCCTGGACAGAGAGCTGGCCCCAAATGAGCCTGCAGAGGTGGCCATGGGACTGCCGCCCTGGCTAGAGGGCTGAACCAGCGTCAGGTGGTGGTCGGGAGATTTGGCAGCAGCAATTGGCTGGGACGTGGCAGTCAGGCTGCCGAAGGGGTTGTGGATGTGCGACATGGTGGACATCATGAGAACCTCCATCAGGATCTGGCCAATCAGGTCTTTGAAGTCAGAGTAGACTGGGAGGAGGAAGAGAAATAGCACACACACATTTAATTTGTGACTTGTCATTGCAGTGCAACGTACAATAGTATACATGAGAGAAAAAACTATTTGCATTTCAATTTAATACATATTTTCTTCAAATTTCAACAGAAAGGATGGGTTAGAGATACATTTTTTATAGCTGTTGCATTCAGATGCCAATATCATAAAGCACTAATCTAGGACTTTTCTGCAAAAAGCTATACAACTGAAGGAGAAAATCATATCAACTCCCCTGCATCTTTGCACTACCTTCTTTGGGGCTGCTCTGGTGGAACTCTGCGGCAAGCGAGGGGAGAAAGATGACATCTCTGTCCTGCTCCTTCCAGGAGACACGCAGGATCTTACAGATGAGCTGCAGAGCCTGCTCTTCAGAGACATCTGAGGTTTCAGCGGATTCCTGGGACAGGCACACCCATGGAGAGTTACAAGGACTAGCTAGAGCGGACAATGCTGTTCAAGTGACAGGTGGACCTGCGGTCATGTTGAGTTTACCGATAGGCGGTAAAAATCGACATTTACATACCCTTGGGTAAATGCAGGGGGATCAGGGTTCAATGTGTGAAACGAATGCCAAGAGGCCGACATGTGAACAAATTTGGATTAACATCAACCAAGTGACAGTCCATTCATCTTAAATCATACTATTGGGGTTAGCACAATGGACAGAGCTGTCGTCTGGAGAACACAGTAGGGCAGGGCCCATCAATGTTCACGTTCAGGACCTTGGACAGAGAAATACTTCATTTAAACATGCCGTTAACTTTTTCATCGATCTTCACCATTTCCACTTCGTTACGTTATAGCTTTATTCTACAATGGATTAAATAAATAAAAATCCTCAATCTACACACAATAAACCATAATGACAAAGCAAAAACTGTTTTTTAGAAATGTTTACAAAAACTATTCAGACCCTTTGCTATCAGACTCGACATTGAGATCAGGTGGATCCTGTTTCCTTTGATTATCCTTGATGTTTCTACAACTTGATTGGAGTCCACCTGTGGTAAATTAAATTGATCGGACACGATTGGGAAAGGCACACACCTGTCTAAATAAGGTCCCACAGTTGACAGTGCATGTCAGATCAAAAACCAAGTCATGAGGTTGAAGGAATTATCCATAGAGCTCCGAGACAGGATTTTGTTGAGGAACAGATCTGGGGAAGGGTACCAAAACATTTCCAAGAACACAGTGGCCTTCAACATTCTTAAAAATAATTAGTTTGGAACCAACAAGACTCTTCGGGCTGGCCGCCCGGGCCATACTAAGCAATCGAGGGAGAAGGACCTTGGTCAGGGAGGTGACTAAGAACCCGATGGTCACTCTGACAGAGATCCAGAGATCTCTGTGGAGATGGGAGAACTTTCCAGAAGGATAGCCATCTCGGCAGCACTACACCAAATCAGGCCTTTATGGTAGGGTGGTCAGAAGGAAGCCACTCCTCAGTAAAAAGGCATGTGACAGCCCTCTTTGAGTTTGCCAAAAGACACCTAAAGGACTCTCCGACCATGAAAAACAAGAGTCTCTGGTCTGATGAAACCAAGATTGAACTATTTGGCCTGAATGCCAAGCATCACGTTTGGAGGAAACCTGGCACCCTCCCTACGGTGAAGCATTGTGGTGGCAGCATCATGCTGTGGGGATGTTTTTCAGCAGCAGGGACTGGGAGACAAGTCAGGATCGAGGGAAAGATGAACAGAGCAAAGTACAGACCGATCCTTGATGAAAACCTGCTCCAGAGCGCTCAGGACCTCAGACTGGGATGAAGGTTCATCTTCCAACAAGACAACCCTAAATACAGCCAAGACAACGCAGGAGTGGCTTCAGGACAAGACTCTGAATGTCTTCGAGTGGCCCAGCCAGAGCCCGGACTTGAACATCTCTGGATAGACCTGAAAATAGCTGTGCAGCGACGCTCCCCATCCAACCTGACAGAGCTTGAGGGGATATGCAGAGAAGAATGGGAGAAACTCCCCAAATACAGGTGTGTCAAGCTTGTAGCGTCATACCCAAGAAGACTTGATGCTGTAATCGCTGCCAAAGGTGCTTCAACAAAGTACTGATTAAAGGGTCTGAATACTTATGTAAATGTGAAATTTCATCAATTTTAGATGAAGGCTGTAACGTAACAAAATGTGGCAAAAGTCAAGAGGTCAAAATACTTTCTGAATGCACTGTATATTTACCAGTAAGAGATTATCCAATTGATGAGTTCAGCCATCTTACACAATTGAACGCATGGAAATATAATGCCTTTGAATTAATTAGTTTGAAGTAAAATTCACTCGATGAATGAGCCTGTTTCTGTGAAGCAAGTTTGGTGAATTTAGGAAATATTTGACAGAAAAACACCACCCTTTTAAAGAATTCAGAGTGAACGATAGCTCCAAAGAATGCCAAGGGTTAGATCTGAGCTCGTTCAGATGAGAAATCAGGCCTGGGCCAAAACCAGGAAAACTGACTGTAGTGGACTGGCAATTTTTCAGACAATTGAGAAACGTATGTACTATCTCAAAAAAAAAAAAAATGCTAAATCAAGCTACTGTTTAAGCTCTCTCGGACTGCTGGTGATCCTCTTCTTACCTGCCTAAGCAAGTTCTGTCTGACTCTGGCATAACTGAGAAGGGGATAAGTGACGTTTTAAAATCATTTTATCTCTGCCGGCTTTTTATTTGAGAGAAACGGTGGCTTTTGACAGTCAAATCGACTGCTCTTCCCTCTACCAGCCTCTCAACGGTTAACACGTCAACTCATAGTAAATTGCTGAAAAGAAAACAGATTCACCATCTGCTGTGCTAGATGAAATGCTTGATCCAATTTCCCCCCGATTGCTGAATCATTAACCCATATTTTTGAGCTGATGATTATATCTAGTACTATCCCCAGGTTTGGAAGCCGGCACACTACCCCATCACAAAAGTGGTGACCCTTGTGACCCAAATAATACATCAAAAAAATATAGAATAAAAATAACCCTATTTCTAAACTGTCTTGCCTCGCTAAAATATTAGAATCGTTGATTAATTCTCAGCTAAGATCTTTGAAATGTATTCTAAATGTACATCAGTCGAGTTTAGACCAGGTCATAGCACTATCTCTGCGGCATCCCTAATTACAAACGTGGTTATTTGTATGGATAAAAAGCAACTGTGCTGCCCTCTTCATGGATCTTTCGATACGGTTGATCACGCACTGCTAATTCAGAGGCTTTCCTCATTTGGCCTGGACCAGGCTGCATGTAACTGGTTAAAAAATTAGATGACAGATATAACTCAATGTGATATAACTCAACTGATGGTGTTAAATCAGGATTACTGGATATTACGATAGGTGTCCAGCAGGGGTCAATTTTGGGTCCTATATTTTTTACTGTTTACATTAACAATATTAACTTGTCTGTATAAAAAAATGATGATACTGTTGTGTCTGCTCTTTCCCCCACAGTTGACCAGGCTCCATCTGAACTACAGTCTGCCTTCATTGTATTATGATACTGTTGTGTCTGCTATTTCCCCCACAGTTGACCAGGCTCCATCTGAACTACAGTCTGCCTTCATTGTACACTGCTCAAAAAAATAAAGGGAACACTTAAACAACACAATGTAACTCCAAGTCAATCACACTTCTGTGAAATCAAACTGTCCACTTAGGAAGCAACACTGATTGACAATAAATTTCACATGCTGTTGTGCAAATGGACTAGACAAAAGGTGGAAATGATAGGCAATTAGCAAGACACCCCCAAAAAAGGAGTGATTCTGCAGGTGGTGACCACAGACCACTTCTCAGTTCCTATGCTTCCTGGCTGATGTTTTGGTCACTTTTGAATGCTGGCGGTGCTCTCACTCTAGTGGTAGCATGAGACGGAGTCTACAACCCACACAAGTGGCTCAGGTAGTGCAGTTCATCCAGGATGGCACATCAATGCGAGCTGTGGCAAAAAGGTTTGCTGTGTCTGTCAGCGTAGTGTCCAGAGCATGGAGGCGCTACCAGGAGACAGGCCAGTACATCAGGAGACGTGGAGGAGGCCGTAGGAGGGCAACAACCCAGCAGCAGGACCGCTACCTCCGCCTTTGTGCAAGGAGGTGCACTGCCAGCGCCCTGCAAAATGACCTCCAGCAGGCCACAAATGTGCATGTGTCTGCTCAAACGGTCAGAAACAGACTCCATGAGGGTGGTATGAGGGCCCGACGTCCACAGGTGGGGGTTGTGCTTACAGCCCAACACCGTGCAGGACGTTTGGCATTTGCCAGAGAATACCAAGATTGGCAAATTCGCCACTGGCGCCCTGTGCTCTTCACAGATGAAAGCAGGTTCACACTGAGCACATGAGCACATGTGACAGACGTGACAGAGTCTGGAGATGCCGTGGAGAACGTTCTGCAACATCCTCCAGCATGACCGTTTTGGCGATGGGTCAGTCATGGTGTGGGGTGGCATTTCTTTGTGGGGCCGCACAGCCCTCCATGTGCTCGCCAGAGGTAGCCTGACTGACATTAGGTACCGAGATGAGATCCTCAGACCCCTTGTGAGACCATATGCTGACAAATGCACATTTGTGGCCTGCTGGAGGTCATTTTGCAGGGCGCTGGCAGTGCACCTCCTTGCACAAAGGCGGAGGTAGCGGTCCTGCTGCTGGGTTGTTGCCCTCCTACGGCCTCCTCCACGTCTCCTGATGTACTGGCCTGTCTCCTGGTAGCGCCTCCATGCTCTGGACACTACGCTGACAGACACAGCAAACCTTTTTGCCACAGCTCGCATTGATGTGCCATCCTGGATGAACTGCACTACCTGAGCCACTTGTGTGGGTTGTAGACTCCGTCTCATGCTACCACTAGAGTGAGAGCACCGCCAGCATTCAAAAGTGACCAAAACATCAGCCAGGAAGCATAGGAACTGAGAAGTGGTCTGTGGTCACCACCTGCAGAATCACTCCTTTTTTGGGGGTGTCTTGCTAATTGCCTATAATTTCCACCTTTTGTCTATTCCATTTGCACAACAGCATGTGAAATTTATTGTCAATCAGTGTTGCTTCCTAAGTGGACAGTTTGATTTCACAGAAGTGTGATTGACTTGGAGTTACATTGTGTTGTTTAAGTGTTCCCTTTATTTTTTTGAGCAGTGTATTATGATACTGTTGTGTCTGCTATTAGACCCATGGTTGACCAGGCTCCATCTAAACTAGTCTGCCTTCATTGTACAACAAAATAATTCTACTGACTTTCTGCTTGCATTTTGTATTTATATTTTGATGTGTATTTTCTGTAACTCATCTGTAAAAGAGACCTTGGTCTCAGTATGACTCCCTGATGAAATAAAGGTTAAATAAAAAGACATTGATCAAGCCCCTGTGCTTCACAGTTGGGATGGTGTTCTTCGGCTTGCAAGCCTCCCCCTTTGTCCTCCAAACATAACAATGGTCATTACGGCCAAACAGTTCTATTTTTGTTTCAGACCAGAGGACATTTCTTGATCTTTGTCCCCATTGCAAACCGTAGTCTGGCTTTTTTAATTGTGTTTTTGGAGCAGTGGCTTCTTCCTTGCTGAGCGGCCTTTCAGGTTATGTCGATATAGAACTCGTTTTACTGTGGATATAGATGCTTTTGTACCTGTTTCCTCCAGCATCTTCAAAAGTTCCTTTACTGTTGTTCTTTGGATTGATTTGCACTTTGCACACCAACGTACGTTCATCTCTAGGAGACAGAACACGTCTCCTTCCTGAGCGGTATGACGGCTGCATGGTACCATGGTGTTTATACTTGCGTACTATTGTTTGTACAGATGAACGTGGTACCTTCAGGCGTTTGGAAATTGCTCCCAAGGATGAACCAGACTTGTGGAGGTCTACACTTTTTTGTCTGAGGTCTTCGCTGATTTCTTTTGATTTTCCCATGATGTCAATCAAAGAGGCACCGAGTTTGAAGGTAGGCCTTGAAATACATCCACAGGTACACCTCCAATTGATTCAAATGATGTCAATTAGCCTCTCGTCAGAAGCATCTAAAGCCATGACATAATTTTCTGGAATTTTCCAAGCTGTTTAAAAGGCACAGTTGACTTAGTGTATGTAAACTTCTGGCCCAATGAAATTGTGAAATAATCTGCCTGTAAACAATTGTTGGAAAAATGACTTGTGTCATGCACAAAGTAGAGGTCCTAACCAACTTAACAAAACTATAGTTTATTAACAAGAAAATTGTGGAGTGGATGAAAAATGAGTATTGACTCCAACCTAAGTGTACGTAAACTTTTGACTTCAACTGTACATACCCCAACCAGAAGCCATGGACTACAGGCAAAATTTGCACTGAGCTTAAGGCTAGAGCTGCCGCTTTCAAGGAGCGGACTCTAACCAGGAAGCTTATAAGAAATCCCGCTATGTCCTTTGACGAACCATCAAACAGGAAAAGCATCAATAGAGGACTAAGATCTAAATCATACTACACCGGCTCCGACGCTCATTGGATGTGGCAGGGCTTGCAAACTATTACAAACTACAAAAGGGAGAGCTGAGAGCAGAGAGCTGAGAGCTGCCCAGCGACACAGGCCTACCAGACGAGCTAAAAAAAAATGATATGCAAGTAACACTGAAACATGCATGAGAACATCAGCTGTTCCGGACAACTGTGTGATCACGCTCTCCGCAGCCGATGTGAGTAAGACCTTTAAACAGGTCAACATTCACAAGGCCGCTGGGCCAGACGGATTACCAGGACGTGTACTCCGAGCATGCGCTGACCAACTGGCAAGTGTCTTCACTGATATTTTCAACCTCTCCCTGTCTGTGTTTAATACCAACATGTTTCAAGCAGACCACCATAGTCCCTGTGCCCAAGAACACTAACGTAACCTACCTAAATGACTATCGCCCCGTAACACTAACGTCTGTAGCCATGAAATGCTTTGAAAGGCTGGTCATTGCTCACAACACCATCATCCCAGAAACCCTAGACACACTCCAATTTACATACCGCACCAACAGATCCACGGGTGATGCAATCTCTATTGCACGCCACACTGCCCTTTCCCACCTGGACAAAAGGGGCACCTATGTGAGAATGCTATTCATTGACCACAGCTCAGCGTTCATCACCATAGTGCCCTCAAAACTCATCAATAAGCTAAAGACCCTGGGACTAAACACCTCCCTCTGCAGCTGGATCCTGGACTTCCTAACGGGCCGCCCCCAGGTGATAAGGGTAGTGAACACGTCCACCACGCTGATACTCAACACGGGGGCCCCTCAGGGGTGCGTGCCCACTCCCCTCCCGTACTCCCTGTTCACTCATGACTGCACAGCCAGGCACAACGCCAACACCATCATTAAGTTTGCTGATGACAACAGTGGTAGGCCTGATCACCAACAACGAGACAGCCTATAGGGTGGTGAGAGACCTGGCCGTCTGGTGCCAGGACAACAACCTCTCCCTCAACATTTTCAAGACAAAGGAGATGATTGTGGACTGCAGGAGGACTGAGCACGCCCCCACTGACATCGACGGGGCTGTAGTGGAGCAGGTTGAAAGCTTCAAGTTCCTTGGTGTCCACATCACCAACAAACTAACATGGTCCAAGCACACCAAGAGTCGTGAAGAGGGCACGACAAAACCTATTCCCCCACAAGAGACCGAAAAGATTTGGCATGGGTCCTCAGATGCTCAAAAGGTTTTACAGCTGCACCATCAAGAGCATTAAAGTGGAAAAATTGCAAGATTGTTATAATACTTTTATTGCATTAAATGGTTGTTTTATGCAGCAGAATAGAATATTCTTCTAACTATTGTGTGTGTGTTCTACTGAGGATGGGCCTCTGGGAGATAACTGACATAGGAAATGTACACTGTCTTTTGGGTGATAAAACCTAAAGAGCATGTTTCTCTATACCGTACCAGGGAGAGATGTTTGGAGTCAGAGGACCAGACACTGGTCTCTATACAATGAAAACTGTTGACACAGCAGATACTGTCTGCTATGTATTATAGGTATCTTACAAACAGATCTTAACCTTGTGAGCCATTCCATATATCGGTTGATCGTCATGTAGGTTGAAAGAGGTGTATCTTGGCTATAAAAGACCTTTGTACTTTTGTCTCGGGGCTCTCCACGAATCATCTGAGCGTGAATCGTCGACCAGCCATGACCAGCCATCATTATTGTAGAGCACTCAATCGATTCACTTTATATGTGTGCATTGTATTGACCTGCTCCCTTATTAATAAGTGATTAAAGTTTTAGTTTAAGTATAACTCTGACTTGTGTGATAAGTGTCTCTCCTCATTTGATAGTGAAGAAATGAACCACCACAGCATCCTGACGGGTTGCATCACTGCCTGGTATGACAACTGCTCGGCCTCCGACCGCAAGGCACCACAGAGGATAGTGCATACGGCCCAGTACATCTCCGGGGCCAAGCTTCCTGCCATCCAGGACCTCTATACCAGGCGGTGTCAGAGGAAAGCCCTAAAAATTGTCAAAGACTCCAGCCACCCTAGTCGTAGACTGTTCTCTCTGCTACCGCACGGAAAGCGTAACCGGAGCGCCAAGTCTAGGTCCAAGAGGCTTCTAAACAACTTCTATCCCCAAGCCATAAGACTCCTGAACAGATAATCAAATGGCTACCCAGACTATTTGCATTTCCACACCTAGATAGCTAACCGTACGCTTTAACTTGAAAACGACAGACTAAATTAGAAACGTGTCATATCTGAAAATGTAGCTAGCTAGCCTCTTACCTGTATACATGGATGGACGCCACTCCCTCTGTCACAGATGCCATTGTTGCCCTTAGTTTGAATATGTATAAAATACCTGTCTCCGTATTACAATAGTCTTGTGTGTGTTCTCTTTTTGACTCCCTCTGCATATTTGCAATCAAAACGCTAGAATTTTCTCCATTAGCTATCATACTCTAATTCCACTGATTTCAAAACTCGGTCCTCCAGAAAGTGGAGACTGAGGTACTTATTGTTTGAGCCAATGCACAGAAACAATCTAGCCACATTTTTTTATTCACGTGCTATAAAGATAAAACACCAAGTAAAAATATATTTTAGGTACTGAACTAAATGTCAAAAATAAATAATAATAATATCACAATAGGAATGTGACCAAAATAGCTTTTTACCACCTCAGGAACATTGCCAAGGTGCATCAGTTTCTCTTTCTGGCTGAAACAGAGAGAGACTCTTCCATACTGTTATTACAAGCAGGCTTGCCTCCTGTAATGCTCTGTCTGGCCTACCCAAGAAAGCCATTGGTCAACTGCAAACCATACAGAATGCTGCAGCATAAAGAAATCCTAGACTGTGCACCGCAATATATGTCAGACATGCTTTTAAGTTATGTACCCAGTAGGTCACTCAGTTAAAAGGACAGTGCCAGAGGACCTATCCCAAAGCCTAGGACCAAGAGGCATGGAGAGGCAGCCTCTGGAATAGCCTGCCAGAGAACTTGAGGGGGGACAAAACTGTGGAAACATTTAAAAAACAGATCTTAAAACATTTTTAGCTTCGCTTTCCTTGGGGTCCTTTTAAGTCATTCAGTTTGTCTATTTAATCGTATTTTTGTTGTGCAGTAAATATTACTTTAATTTTAGTTTTTTCCTGTGAACATTGTGTTACGTTACGTGTTGGAAATGTGCTGTATAAATACAGCTTGATTTGATATAGCCTCGTTATCTATTACGTTACGTGTTGGAAATGTGCTGTATAAATACAGCTTGATTTGATATTGCCTCATTATCTATTGTGTCCTTTACTTATATTTGTTCTTAACTTTACACTGTTGGTAAAGGGCTCATAAGTAAGCATTCACGGTAAATCCTACATCTGTTGCATTGACACGTGACAAACACACATTTATTTGATTTGGAGTACATGAATCCCCAGCTCATTTGGTCCAAAGTATTGATATACCAACTCGCACCAAAACAGAAAAAGAGTTCTGTTATCTCCAATTCATTTGGCAGACCCTTTTCATGATAGAGGCTGCGTCTGAAGGCTCTGGTCAAAAGTAGTGCGCAATAGAGGGTGCCATTTTGAACACAGCCAAAGAGCGACTGATCAAAGTACATACCGGAAGGAAGAGGGTGGATTGGGAGCCCTGCCTACCTTTTCAGCCAGGTTCCTCCTCTCCCTGCGGTCACTGTCCTCCACCTCCATGTTCTCTATCCCTGAGTCCACATCCACTTGGGATATGCTGCTGGGCCACAGAGAGAGAGGGGGGGAAAAGCAACATGGTCAATGAATTCATCCCTGCATCAAATCACAGTAACAGGCTATCAACTGTACTCTACCCACACAAAAGGACAACACACACAGTGGCGAAGAACAGTTAAATGCAGTGGGTGGCCGTCTTATCGCAACACTTGCCGTCATTTTCTTTTAACCTCTAAAAGTCTATTAGGGGGTATATACAGTGCAAAGTATTCACACCCCTTGACTTCCACAATAATCAAAAAAATGTAAATATATTTTGATATATTTAACACTTTTTTGGTTACTACATGATTCCATGTGTTATTTCATAGTTTTGATGTATTCACTGTTATTCTACAATGTAGAAAATAGTAAAAATAAAGAAAAACCCTTTAATGAGTAGGTGTTCTAAAACTTTTGACCGGTAGTGTATTTTCCTAAGAATGTTAGAGTAGGGTGAATCCCTTGTAGGCTCTTGAATCAGGTCCACCAGCACCAATGACGAACGTCCTAACCCAGGGATAATCAACTAGATTGTCCAATCTTGACTGGTACTGAATATTTATACCCCCCTCCAAGGAGGCGGAGTCAACTCCTTGCACATCTAGACGGACAATACATCTGTTGTTCGTCAGTATTAAATGGCGCCGGAGAGTATGGCTGCCGTTTCATGGGTTCTTAACCAACCGTGCTATTTTGTTAGTTCCTTCGCATTTTTTGAAACTTATTTTTTTGTACATAATGTTGCTGCTACTGTCTCTGATGACCGAAAAGAGCTTCTGGAAATCAGAACAGCGCTTACTCACCTTGAACCGGATGAAGAATCTTTTTAATGAGTTGGACGAGAGCGATTTACTCCAGACACCCAAAGAGGCCCTCATCCCAGTCAATCGCTGGAGAAAGAGACGGAAAAGAAAATCGGGGTGCCTTGTGAGGACCCGCCGATGAGTGGCAAATTTGCCCTCGCCATCCGTACTACTGGCCAACACACAATCGCTGGAAAATAAATTGGACGAGCTTAATGCAAGTATATCCTACCATCGGGACAATACCGTAATATCTTGTGTTTCACCGAGTGGTGGCTGAACGACGACGTGATCAACATACAGCTGGCTTGTTACACACTGCATCGGCAGGATAGAACAGCAGCCTCTGGTAAGACAAAGGGTGGCGGTCTACGTATATTTGTAAACAGCTGGTGCACGATATTTAAGGAAGTGTCGAGGTTTTGATCACCTGAGGTAGAATATCTTACGATAAGCTGTAGACCACACTATCTACCTAGAGAGTACCTGTATTTTTCGTAGCCGTCTACATAACACCACAGACCGATGCTGGCATGAAGAATGCACTCAATGAACTGTATACCGCCATAAGCAAACAGGAAAACGCTCATCCAGAGGCGACGCTCCTAGTGGCCGGGGACTTTAATGTAGGGAAACTTAAATCAGTTTTACCAAATTCCGATCAGTATGTTAAATGTGCAACCAGAAAGGAAAAAATCTAGACCACCTTTACTCCACACACAGAGGTGCGTACAAAGCTCTCCCTCGCCTTCCATTTGGCAACTCTGACCATAATTCTATCCTCCTGATTCCTGCTTACAAGCAAAAATTAAAGCAGGAAGCACCAGTGACTTGGTCTATAAAAAAAAGTGGTCAGATGAAGCTAAGCTACAGGACTGATTTGCTAGCAGACTGGAATATGTTCTGGGATTCTTCCGATGAAATTGAGTAGACCACATCAGACACTGGATCATCAATGATTACGTCATCCACACATTGACTCTCATACCCCAACCAGAAGCCATGGATTACAGGCAAAATCCGCACTGAGCTAAAGGGTAGAGCTGCCGCTTCCAAGGAGTTAGACTCTGACCCGGAAGCTTATAAGAAATCCCGCTACGTCCTCCGACAAAAATCAACAATCATGCAAAGCATCAATACAGGACTAAGATCGAATCATACTGCACCAGCTCCGCCGGTCGTCGGATGTGACAGTCTGCTTTTAGTCACCTGAAGGTAGGACAGCCGTGGATTAAAAAGAAGCGAGGAATTCGGCCCGAGGTCAGGTCATATGAAGTGAGAAGGAACTGGAGCAGGTTAGGACCTCAGACCGGGGCGAAGGTTCACCTTCCAACAGGACAACGACCCTAAGCACACAAGACAACGCAGGAGTGGCTTCGGAAGAAGTCTCTGAATGTCCTTGAGTGGCCCAGCCAGAGACCAGACTTGAACCAAGTCTAACATCTCTGGAGACTTGAAAATAGCTGCGCAGCAACGCTACCCATTCAACCTGTCAGAGCATGAGAAGATCTGCAGAGAAGAATGGGAGAACCTCCACAAATACAGATGTGCAAAGCTTGTAGCATCATACCCAATAAGACTCACTACCGCAAGGTCTTCACAAAGCACTGAGTAAAGGGTCTGAATACTTATGTAAGTGTGATATTTCAGTTTGTTATTTTTAATAAGTTTGCCACAATTTCTAAAAACCTGTTTTGACTTCGTCATTAGGGGGCATTGTGTGTAGACTGAGGGGGGAAAAACGATTTAATACATTTTAGAATAAGGCTGTAACGTAACAAAATGTGAAAAAATTCATAGGGTCTAAATACTTTCCGAATGCACTAAGAGTAAAGTCTTTTGTCTATAATGTTTTCTTCCATTGTGTCGGACTACCGTAAGCTAGCTATCGCCATTTGCGCCACCTAAATGAGGACCTTAATAAAAATAACACACGTAGTAGCTTAAACTGACGGATTTTGATTGGGATTTTTAAAATTATGTTACTTGATTTATGCACGGACAATTCTACATGTTGAATTGCCACTATTCGGCGACACCCAGCAGTTGATTGCTTGCGCACTGACCTTCCACTGGTTTTAACTGTTCATCTGCAAAGTTTTGTCCTTAAGACCTGCTATTACTGGAATGTTCAGGAAAACAAATCCTTAGGCCTCTTTTCTGCATTTAAGTGCTTTCATGTTTTGTGCCATTCCGCTCATCTTACACACACACACACACACACAGTATGTAGCCATAAGCTTTCGGGGTTAGCTTTGATGTCATCACGCAACAAACGTCATCAGAGCACGCAACAGAACAGTGTACTGTCTACACTCGGTTTGTTGTTTTATGAAATAGTTTTGATTAAATGTTTCTTATCATAGCTAAAGTTTTTATTGCTACAGATTCCGTGATGCGGTTAGCCTTTACAGCTGGGACTGCAAGTTTGTGTTCCGGATCCCTGTTAAGTAGGAGTTAGCTGCTAGCCGTCATGAAAAAGGAGCAGGCTAATGCTAGCAGTGCAAGCCCACCTGTGTTTTTATCCACGGCTGGGCACAAATTATTTAGGTGCAAGCCGATTTCCACACAATCGCAAGATGATCGAACAGGGATTGGTCTGCCATAAATGCATCACCTTACTGAAGAGATCCTCCGGCTGCTCGCTCGGCTGCGAGAAAAGCATAACCTTCTTTCTAAGTTCACCGACCTTGCTATAGCCCAGACAAACTGAATCTCAGTTATAGCAAAGCTGTTGATGAGTAAGGCAGCATTGATCTGTCCCAATCCAACAGATGTTCAGCTCAACTCAGATAAGATCCAATCCAGCTATCAAATAGCTTTGCCCCGCTTGAGACGGACGTACCAGCCCCAGGAGTCAGCACTGGGAGTATACCACTAAATTATTCAACACCCTCATTTGCAGAGGGAAGGGAATCATTTTCGCTGGCCCCCTCGTGTTATTGAAAGGGTTCGGAACATTTTCCCAGCAACAAACTGTTTTAGAGACTGAAGAACAGGGTCCGGTAGTGCTCCAGTCCCAGCAACATCAAACTGTTTTAGAGACTGACAGACAGGGTCCGGTAGTGCTCCAGTCCCAGCAACATCAAACTGTTTTAGAGACTGACAGACAGGGTCCGGTAGTGCTCCAGTCCCAGCAACATCAAACTGTTTTAGAGACTGACAGACAGGGTCTGGTAGTGCTCCAGTCCCAGCAACATCAAACTGTTTTAGAGACTGACAGACAGGGTCTGGTAGTGCTCCAGTCCCAGCAACATCAAACTGTTTTAGAGACTGACAGACAGGGTCCGGTAGTGCTCCAGTCCCAGCAACATCAAACTGTTTTAGAGACTGACAGACAGGGTCTGGTAGTGCTCCAGTCCCAGCAACATCAAACTGTTTTAGAGACTGACAGACAGGGTCCGGTAGTGCTCCAGTCCCAGCAACATCAAACTGTTTTAGAGACTGACAGACAGGGTCTGGTAGTGCTCCAGTCCCAGCAACATCAAACTGTTTTAGAGACTGACAGACAGGGTCTGGTAGTGCTCCAGTCCCAGCAACATCAAACTGTTTTAGAGACTGACAGACAGGGTCTGGTAGTGCTCCAGTCCCAGCAACATCAAACTGTTTTAGAGACTGACAGACAGGGTCTGGTAGTGCTCCAGTCCCAGCAACATCAAACTGTTTTAGAGACTGACAGACAGGGTCCGGTAGTGCTCCAGTCCCAGCAACATCAAACTGTTTTAGAGACTGACAGACAGGGTCTGGTAGTGCTCCAGTCCCAGCAACATCAAACTGTTTTAGAGACTGACAGACAGGGTCCGGTAGTGCTCCAGTCCCAGCAACATCAAACTGTTTTAGAGACTGACAGACAGGGTCCGGTAGTGCTCCAGTCCCAGCAACATCAAACTGTTTTAGAGACTGACAGACAGGGTCCGGTAGTGCTCCAGTCCCAGCAACATCAAACTGTTTTAGAGACTGACAGACAGGGTCTGGTAGTGCTCCAGTCCCAGCAACATCAAACTGTTTTAGAGACTGACAGACAGGGTCTGGTAGTGCTCCAGTCCCAGCAACATCAAACTGTTTTAGAGACTGACAGACAGGGTCCGGTAGTGCTCCAGTCCCAGCAACATCAAACTGTTTTAGAGACTGACAGACAGGGTCTGGTAGTGCTCCAGTCCCAGCAACATCAAACTGTTTTAGAGACTGACAGACAGGGTCTGGTAGTGCTCCAGTCCCAGCAACATCAAACTGTTTTAGAGACTGACAGACAGGGTCTGGTAGTGCTCCAGTCCCAGCAACATCAAACTGTTTTAGAGACTGACAGACAGGGTCTGGTAGTGCTCCAGTCCTCTCTGTCAATATAACCAACAGAGGAAAGCATATCAACTCCTGTAGAAATGGCACTAGGGTTATTGTGAGTAACCTAATTTATGTTCCTTTAACTCCGCCTTCTCGTGTATTTATACAACATCCTACCATTCTGATAGATAAGAGACGGTCAGAAAAAGTGGTTGTAACATTATTAACTGGATTGTTAAGAATTTGGCCCACACTCATTGAATACGGCACTTTTAAAATGTTACAGCAATCACTAATAAATCCATTCTTGTGAATGACCTCATTACTGAGTGCAAAGTTGATCGCATGTTTCTCACTGAAACATGGCTGTCAGACTGAAGTGCCGTTCTTATTGAAGCCTCCCCATCGGATTACAGCTTTTCACTCTACTGTTATCAGAAAAAAGGAAAAGCTTTTATTTTTTTACTAATACACTCCGCTATAAGGCCATCTCATTTGGCAACATGCCATACTGTTTACATGTCAGCCACCAGTGCTGGCTCTATCCCTGTATTGGCCACCAAAGCAATGCCTCACCTAACTGATTTGTGGTCGCAGGATTAGAAGATTGTTATATTTATGCACCAAATGATTGTTTTATGAAATAGAGAAAGGTTCTTAGGACCCACTCTCTCCCTTTCTGAGTTAACTGAGAGGAGTCTTTTTGAAGCGTGGGCTGGCAACTGTTAAAGAGATGGTTTCCACTCTAGCTTCCTGCAGATAGTCTGGGCGTATGGTCAAGGGAAATTGTTTTTTCCTAGAGACAGCTTGAGCTGACAATGGCTTGGTGATAAAAACCTAAAGTTGTCATCCATTGACAAGATGTGGTTTGTGTGACTCGAGAGCGAGCGAGAGCGAGAGAGAGAGAGCGAGAGAGAGAGAGAGAGAGAGAGAGAGAGAGAGAGAGCCTGGAAGAGTTTAGAACAATGCCTCATTGTCTCATCTTCCTGGCATCTGGGAAACTAAGCCGGGTTGGGGGTAAAACACCATCCTGTGTAGATAACCAAGGTGGCTTAAGAGAGTTGGAACTAAGTCTGACTAAGCATTTTTAGGTCCTATAAAACATCTGTTTTTTTTCATTATCAGTTAGGCTCTCGCCAAAACAGTCGATGGTTTCATTATTGCAATAATTAAATCCATATTGAATAAATATGATTGTTCGAAGAAATGTCAAAGTCTCTCTCACTTGAATAGAATATTCCACCACATTTCTCTGAACTATTGTCCTTGAGAACTAGGATAAAATAATTCTGTTGGGCGATTTTAATATTCATGTTGACAAAGAGACTGACACCAATGCCATTGAATTTATGAATCTTTTGAGCTCTATGGACTTTATCCAACATGTTACTGGGCCCAACCCTAACTTCAGCCATACTCTGGACCTGGTTATTACCAAGGAGCTTTCTATTGACATATCCTCTATTGTTGATGTTAGTTTATCTGATCACCATGCTGTATTTACTACATTGTTGCCCATAGCCCAAGGTAATACTGAACAAATTATTTAGAAACGCTATCTTACCTCTGAAGTTGCTAAAGATTTCTTTTTTTGTGTGTGTATGAATAATACACCATCACCTGTTCTGCCTTCCTCGTGATGATTTAGTTGAGAACTTCAATAACAAATTAAGGGCAACCATTGATGCCATAGCTCCAGTAAGGTTGAAAAAGGACACATCCAAACAGAAAGCCCTGTATAGGACACCAAAGCACTGCCTCACTTAACTGATTTCTCAGAACTATTGTCCATTGTCCTTGAGAACTATGATAAAATCACAAATGAGTGAGGAAACAAAATCAACTAAAAACAAATTGCAGAAAGGCAGAACGTCAAAGTTGCAGGTCCATTATGATATTCTGAGCAAGGCAACTTGGCATATATACGGCAATTAGAAATGCCAGATGGGCACATTTTTCAAACTTGATCATTAATAAATCAGAATCATTTGAGTGCTATTCAACCATAGATGGCCTGATAAATCCTACGTGAACTTTACTCCACATCTAAATGTGATGAGTTTGCTGCATATTTCAGAGATAAGATAAAACATTAGGCTGGGTACCAGTCAAGCAAGACCTGATGAGAAGTTTGATGTTATGTGACCTAGCCTGCCACGCAAAGACACTATGGAGTTACTTTCCCTGCTTGAAACATGCTCAGGAAAGTGATATCACAACTTAAGCCTTCTACCCGCCTTCTCGATCCTATCACCAACACCTTCAGAACAGCTTTAAATTGCATATTTGAAGAATTGCAAGCTATTGTTAGGCACTTTCCACGCTGCACTAACAACTGCTATGGTGACACCCCTTCTGAAGAAAAGTAAATTGATTATTCAGCTCTGAGCAAGTGTCGGCCAATCTCCAACCTTCCATTCTTAAACTAAATTATGGGAAAATTGGTTTTCAAACAGCCAAATGTATTTAAAAAAAAAATCCAAATCTGTTTTCTGTGCCCACCACAGCACAGAGAGCCTTAGTTAAGGTAATTTACAACTTTAGAGCCAACAGATGCCAAACAGCTCTCTGTCCTTTTACTATTGGATTTAAGTCCTACATTCAACACTGTTGACCATGATGTCCTTCTGGACAGACTGGAAAGGTGGGTTGACTTCGCCAGTCCAGTTCTACATTGGTTTAGGACCTATTTAACCGCTCAAGGGTTTATCCACCCTTGGTGTACATAACTCAGAAAATACATATCCCGTGGCGTCCCACATGGTTCGGTACGGTTCAGTAGGTTACCCACTGGCAGCATTATCAGAAAGCACGGCATTGATTTTCAGATTATACACAACTTTGCATTTGTGTCACCAGAGGATTTTAGCTCCACAAATAAGACTATTAGTGATTTAAATACTTGAATGGCTCACAACTTCCTCCAGCTAAATCAAGACAAGACCAAGGTACTTATTATTGGAGTTAAAGGACAGAGAAAGAATCTTCACACAGGAATGTGAACAAAATAGCCTTTTAGCACCTGAGGAACATTGCCACGGTGCGGACGTTTCTCTCTCAGGCTGAAAGACTCACCCATGCTTTTATTACAAGCAAGCTTGACTACTGTAATGCTCTTCTGTCTGGTCTACCGAAGAAAGCCATTGGTCAACTGCAAAACATACAGAATGCTGCAGCACAGACAATGACTTTGACCAGACCGCACGCACACATTACACCGTTTTTAAAGTCTCTGCACTGGCTGCCTGTGAGTTTTAGAATTTATTTTAATATTTTGTTTAACGCAATCCACGATTGTACACCCCAATAGATGTGTATTTATTAGGGATCTCCATTAGCAGCAGCTACTCTTCCTGGGGCGCAAACACATTAAGGCACTTACATTACATATAAAACAAAGTCTAACAAAACAGCCCCCCCAATGTTAGACATTTCTCTCAGCCAATCAGTCATTTGTGTAAGTGCTGTGCTTGTTGAATGTCCCCTACAAGCGTGCTGAAAGTGTTGTCAATTTGTTTACTCTAAAAATAGCATAGTATCTGGTCAAACTATTTTTTCCGGAAGTTTACTAAGGGTTGTAACAGGCTGTTGGGTCAGCTATTTAAGCCAATAAAGGGGGCTTTACTATTCTTGGGTAGCGGAATAACTTTTGCTTCCCTCCAGGCCTGAGGGTACACACTTTGTAGTAGGCTTAAACTGAAGATATGGCAAATAGGAGGGTCAATATCGTTCACCATTATCCTCAGTAATTTTCCATCCAGATTATCAACAATGACAAGCCACTGGGATCTGACAAACAATAGTTTCACCTCTTCCACACTCACTTTACAGAATTCAAAAGTACAATGCTTGTCTTAACATCATTTGGTCAGATTAACAGTACCAGTCAAATTGACACACCTACTCTTAATATCCTACATTGAAGAATAGTGAAGACATCACAACTATGAAATAACACATATGGAATCATGTAGTAAGCAACAAAAAAAAGTGTTACATCAAAATATATATTTAATACTCTTCAAAGTAGCCACCCTTCGCCTTGACAGCTTTGCACACTCTTGGCATTCTCTCAACCAGCTTCACCTGGAATGCTTTTCCAACAGTCTTGGCGTTCCCACATATGCGGAGCACTTGTTTGCCGCTTTTCCTTCACTCTGCGGTCCAATTTACCCCAAACCATCTCAATTGGGTTGAGGTCGGGAGATTGTACAGACACGGCGGTGGTAAGCAAAAAGCTCAAATTTTGCATCATCAGACCAAAAGGTCAGATTTCCACCAGTCTAATATCCATTGCTCGTGTTTCTTGGCCCAAGCAAGTCTCTTCTTCTTATTGGTGTCCTTTGGTAATGGTTTCTTTGCAGCAACTCAACCATGAAGGCCTGATTCATGCAGTCTCCTCTGAACAGTTGATGTTGATGTGTGTCTGTTACTTCCACTCTGTGAAGCATTTATTTGGGCTGCAATCTGAGGTGCAGTTAACTCTGCTGTAGAGGATATGTTCATTAGAGGTAACTCTGGGTCTTCCTTTCCTGTGGCGGTCCTCATGAGAGCCAGTTTCATAGCGCTTGATGGTTTTTGCGACTGCACTTGAAGAAACTTTCAAAGTTCTTGACATTTTCCGGATTGACTGACCTTCATGTCTTAAAGTAATGGACTGTCGTTTCGCTTTGCTTATTTGAGCTGTTCTTGGTATTTTACCAAATAGGGCCATCTTCCGCATACAACAGCTACCTTGTCACAAAGGATTGGCTCAAATGCATGAAGTAAAGAAATTGCACAAAATGTACTTTTAACAAGGCACACCTGTTAATTGAAATGCATTCCTCATGAAGCTGGTTGAGAGATTGCCAAGAGTGCGCAAAGCAAAGGGTGACTACTTTGAAGAATCTCAAATATATTTTGATTTGATTAACACTTTTTTGGTTACTACATGATTCCAGGTGTGTTATTTCATAGTTGATGTCTTCACTATTATTCTACAATGTAGAAAATAGTAAAAATAAAGAAAAACCCTGGAATGAGTAGGTGTGTCCAAAGTTGACTTGTACTGTACATGGATGTGTAGTGTCAGCATGTGTTCCTGGCATGTCATTCCTAGGTTTGAAAATATATATAATTAAAGTAGTTGGCAATATCAGTGGGTTGTGTGATGAATGAGCCATCGGATTCAATGAATGGAGCAAAGTTTGCGTTTTTTCCCCAAAATGTCATTTAAAAAGGTACTCCAAAGCTTGTTGCTATCATTCTTTAAAGGATTTATTTTTGTTTCAATGTGACTAAAAACATGAGGTAGACGTTGATCCCTCACACTTTCTGTATGATTGGCAATAGCATGATATATTTTTGAGTCTCTATATTTCTTCCACATCCTACCTAATCCACTCAGAACTGAACGGCTTGGCAGTATAGGGGCTAAGGGTCGTTTTGAAAAGATCGATCCGAGGTGCTCACCTCTTTTCACAGGAGGCAGTGTCGATGTCCATACTCTGAGATCTGGATAGACTCTGGGTCTCCAGGCTGTTGGAGGGAGAGCTGGAGAGGGAGCTCACACCCTCGCTGCTCTGACTGCGGTACACCACACCTGAGACAGGAACGACAGGAAGAAAAAACAAATAAGGGCAACAGAATGAAACCATTTTTTATTTTTTTCAAATGGCACCCAATTCCCTGTATAATATAGGCCGTGGTCAAAAGTAGAGCACTACAGTGCATTCAGAGCTCTTAACTTTTTCCACTGTCACATTACAGCCATGTTCTAAATATATATATATATGTATTAACACACAATGACAAAACAAAAACAGGTTTAGAAATGTCAGCAAATGTATTAAATAAAAAAACTGACTTTATACATTTACATAAGCATTCAGACCCTTCACTCAGTCCTTTGATGAAGCACCTTTGGCAGCGATTACAGCCTCGAGTCTTCTTGGGTGTGACCCTACAACCTTGGCACGCCTGTATTTGGGGAGTTTCTCCCATTCTTCTCTGCAGATCCTCTCAAGCTCTGTCAGGTTGGATGGGGAGCGTCACTGCACAGCTATTTTCAGGTTCTCCAGAGATGTTCGATCGGGTTCAAGTCTGGGGCCTGGCTGGGCCACTCAAAGACATTGAGACTTATCCTGAAGCCACTCCAGCGTTGTCATGGCTGTGTGCTTAGGGTCGTTGTCCTGTTGAAAGGTGAACTTTTGCCCCAGTCGGAGGTCCTGAGCGCAGTGGAGCAGGTTTTCATCAAGGATATCGCTGTACTTTGTGCTGTTCACCTTCCCCTCGATCCTGACAAGTCTGGCAGTCGCTGCCGCTGAAAAACATCTCCACAGCAAAATGCTGCCACCACCATGCGTCACCGTAGGGATGGAGCCAGGTTTCTTCCAGATGTGATGCTTGGCATTCAGGCCAAAGAGTTCAATCTTGGTTTCATCAGACAAGAGAGTCTTGTCATGGTCTGAGAATCATTTAGGTGCCTTTTGTCAAACTCCAAGCTGGCTGTCATGTGCCTTTCACTGGGGAGTGGCTTCTGTCTGGCTACTCTACTGTAAAAAGCCTGATTGGTGGAGTGCTGCAGAGATGGTTGTCCTTCTGGAAGGTTCTCCCTTCTCCACAGACAAATTCTGGAGCTCAGTCAGAGTGGCCATCGGGTTCTTGGTTACCTACCTGACCAAAGACAGCTTTTAGGAAGAGTCTTGGTGGTTCCAAACTTCTTCCATTTAAGAATGGAGGCCACAGTGTCTCGGAGCTCTACGGACAAGTCCTTCGACCTCATGGCTTTTTTTGTTTTGCTCTAAAAGCATTATCAACTGTGGGATCTTATATAAACAGGTGCGTGCCTTTCCAAATTATGTCAAATCAATTGAATTTACCACAGGTGAACTCCAAATCAAGTTGTAGAAACATCTCAAGGATGATCAATGGAAACAGGATGCACCCGAGCTCGCAGCTAGATATTGTATAACTAGTAAGTTAACTGTCCAAAATGTGCTAAATGCTGTGCAGTTGTGCATTTGGGTTGCTCATTTAGAAACTAGTTAGCTGTCTAGCTAAGTGGTTAGCTTCTTCCAAACCAAGTTTCGCTTGGTAACAGCAGAGAATCCCCTCCTGGATTAAGAGTCTTGATGTCTAATATTTGCTTTGAGGAAGCAGCAAACTGAGTAAAAAATGTTGTGTTACTAGTATAACTTTATGAGCTGGGATGTCTGTCCTGAAAATACTTTAGGTCAGATTCTATAAAATGTTTGCAATGCGCTCATCAGCATTCTCTATGGGATTTTACATGTACTTGTTAGCATTACTAACCTTTAGATTACAATAGCACCCCTTGTGTTCAGTGCCGGGTATTACTGAATATCCCAGCATGGCACGAGGTTCGGTATGAAGGTATGACAATCTGTATACCGCCCAAGCCTAGCCTACGGTCAAGTTAACAGGTTGTTAGCTAGCTAGGTAACATGATTGAACAACATTTGTTATCAAAGGAATAATTAGCAAACCGGGATTATAATTATTTTTTTTAAAGGTCAACAACTTGTTTTGTGAAATTATATCAAATGGGTACAAATAACAATAGAAAGAAAAAAGCTCTCCAGTAAAGAGTAAATTGTTTAATGTTTAAGCTAGATACAAGCCGTTTTTGCTGTAAAGCTGCAAGCATGCCTCTGCTCCATTTCCCCCCCTTGCAAAGTCTACTCAGACTGGTTATAACAGGTGATGAAATGATACAATACATCAACTTCGCTCGCTCTGCTCCAACGTAACAAATCTAACAATAGAAGGCTCAGCAGGGTCTGCCAGTATGGCTAAATTGTATTATAAAAACTGATGAAGAAATATATGCGCAGGAAGAGCAGACAGAGAGAAGCAGGTGAGTGTAGGGGATGCGCTGGCTGATTACAGCTGCCACATGTGATATGCGCATGAAATTGAAGTGGATATTATTGGACCGGCACATTCAAGAGACTCGTGGCTCTTGCTGCAATTCAACTGAATTTATAAACAGAAAAAAAGAAAACAAAATGGATAGTATCATATGAAACGGTACAACGGTGTTCTAAAATGTTGGTATTAAAAGTATCATGATGTTTTGGTACTGGTATAACGTGTAACACTAGTGGAAAGTACACATTTGTATATAAGCATGTTCACGCAATACAACATGGCTAAGAAGTGAAGTATTTTGTTCTAGTGGTGCTTTTTACTAGCCAGTGACGTCTGTGAACTTGACCCATTTTCCTAATTATGGCTGACAACAAAAACACAGGCATTCTCTGCATGTAGAAGGCTGAGGCTGAAACATCCATACAGGGCAAATAAAGGAATTTTATTGAAGTTTAGCCTCATGTGTGCTGTCCATTTAATTCACTATTTAGCATACACCAATGCCTTTACACCAAAAAATAGCAGTCTGACAAAACTTGTTTGGCTTCCAACGTAGGAGATTGTGTGAAAGCTAGCTAAATAACGCACTATAGAAATTCAGCCAAAAGACTGAGGCTTTGCTGAACGTTTTGATCAATTGTAGTCGTCTTTGAAAGGGATAGCGCTGTCCTGGCAATTAAGCCCTTTTTTCTACTTCCCCAGAGTCAGATGAACTCATGGATAACATCTTTATGTCTCCGCATGCAGTTTGAAGGAACTTGTGTGCAATGACTAAGTCCATGGGAACAGCTAGATAGTTAGCAATGGCTCATGAAACGACCTTCAACTTCCTTCAAGCTACACGCAGAGACAAACAAATGGTATCCATGAGTGCATGACAAGTGTTTCTGGGGTTATCCCTAAGATCTGGAAAACGGCACAAGTCCTCCCTCTACACAAAGGCGGCGATCCTTCCGACCTGAATAACTACTGTCCAATTTACAAGCAATCTTGCCTTGCCAAAATGTTTGAGTCCCTGGCCAACTCTCAGCTTAGAACTTTAACTCATACAATTCTAACCGCTTCAGCGGCTACACTTGTCTTGGATGTGCTATATTGTTTAGACCATAAAGAACATTGTGCTGCCTTATTTATTGACCTGTTGAAGGAGTTTGATACAGATGGCCTTACTTGTCTGAAATGGGCCTAGATCAGGCATCTTGCAATTGGTTCAAGAACTAATGGACAGTTTCCTCAATATTATGAAAGGTGTGCCGCTGGGGTCGATTTTAGCCAGAGGACATACGCATTTGCACATTAAAAGGTGACCAAATTGAGCAATATCCCCATTATTAATACTTGGGTATTCTGATTTACGATAAGCTCTTTTAAAACAATGAAAAACAGGGGGGGGCAGAATTAAGATAAACCCTATTTCAATAAATGAAACCAGCCTCACTTTGAAAAGAAGAAGGCAGATTGTTGCTTGAACACTTCTCCCAGCACTTCATTATGGTGATATAATCCACATGCGGCAGCCTCCGTTTTAAAACCTTTAGACTCAATCTATTACTCAGCACTGGGGACAATTTTCATACACATCACTGCATTTTATCTAGTTCCATTGGCTTGGAGTCTCTGACAGAAGGGCCCAGAACTGGATGCTTTTTGGTATATAAAGCAGTTATTTTCAGACCCGCTCTCTGGACTGGCTGGTTCTGGCGGTCCCACGGGTCTCCACAAAGCTGAGGGAAAATGCTTTTAGTTTTCATGCCTCCAGCTCGTGGAATAGCCTTCAGGCCACCTTGAAGCTGAACTTGCTGGTCTCCATTGGACAGTTTAGATCAATTTTGAGGGATATAATAGTTGAGTCATCTTTTGTATTTATTGTAATGATGTTGAATTGTGTGTTCATGTTCACAGAGCTCCCTTGAGAATGAGACCCTGGTCTCAATGGTGTCCCCTCTTCTAAATAAAAGTTAAACAATTTAAAAAAACATATTGGACTCTGGGTAAGTAGAAAAAGGGCATAATTGCCTAAATCTCACACTATCCCTTTAAACATAATCTGTCTGTGCTCATACCAGAGGCGCCCATAGGAGAGGTGGCGGGGGTGACACTCTGGACATTGAGTCCCAGTGCGTGTGAGGCAGCTGGTGGAAAGGGCTGGGGTGTGGCCCCTGAGGTCCCAGGAAGGGGCCCAGGGGGGGTCTCTCTCTGTGGGGACGTCAGGGGAGTGCTGGGCTGGGATGTTTGTCCTCCTGCCAGTCTTGCCAGTCTCCTCCTGCGGATCTGCAATGAACAGATGTTAGTTAGACTGAATCATCATTAACTATCTACCGGTATAACAGACCAAATATGAGAGACACTCAGGGATTTTTTTTTAGAAACCATAATGATTAAATCAGTGTGATACATATTTAGTATACATAAAACATGTGGATTAAATCATGGGTAACGTTACAGTATTAATACTAACGAATAGCTAGCTGGATAGGGAATTGTAATATTGACGTTTTTAGATCTTACATAACTAGCTAGCCAGCTAGATTGAAATTAATACGGTTTAGGCTCATTTATCTTCACTAACGTTACCATTACAGCAAACAAGAACGTTGGCTAGTGAGCAGCTAACTGACTATAACACCGGCTAGCAGGTAAAACGGTCATATAAATCTAGCCACCACTGATCGAAAATGGCATCTAGCTAGTTACAGAACTAGTTAGATACCTAATCGGCACGCAGCTAAACTGGCTTGATTGGGTTGCACATGGTGGCCTTCTGTGTTAGTTACTGTTAGTTAATATGTTATCTAGCTAGATTAGGTGGGCTAACTAGCTAAATATCCAGTATTACGATGGTATGTCCCATTAATAGACGTCAAGGTATCCAACCCCTTATTATTATCGAAAAGGCTCGTGTCATACGAAGATGCGTGTTGTTAGCTAACAATTACATCTGCGGATCCTCAATGCGTTACGTTACAGACTCAGCTAGTTAGCCAAGCTAATATCAGCTAGTTAGCTAACGTTAGGCTTTGAAAAGATAACGACATGGTCTTGCACAGATAATCACGACCACAAGCAGTAACTTTCGTTGACACATATTGTATCAAACTAATTGTAGTTTTAACAACATTTAGACGTTACCTTACCTCGTCGGCACTCAACTCCATCGTTTATCCTTTACTTTCAGCTAGCTTTAGCTTACCTATTGTGCCAGCCAACTAGCTAGCTTTCTATATAATATACACAAATGTGCATAGTCTAACTCGTATAACAAATAGCAGTTTGTATTGATTGTCATAAATTTAAAAAGGGGAAAAAACAGTTTCCTACTAAATGTGTTATCTATTCAAATTCTACGAAGAATGAAACAAACATAAAAGTATTATTAATCAAAACACGAAGGTGGCCATTTTTATCAGGTGTCACATGACTGGGGACTCAACAGAGAGGAAGAGGCAAAGCAAGAGGGTGTACTCCGCACAAAAGCTGTCCACTAAAATAAGACCACGAAGTGAGGAATCAATGAGTGTCGAATTTGATCAACACAATTTTTTACTTCACATTTTCTACGTGAGGCTTATTTGATCGAATAGAAGTTTCGTAATGTTTAGGTTGTTATGAATGCACTGATATAAGTGGACGCACGTGGCATTTCGGCAACATAAAAAAACGACTTTGTATCGGAGTTGTGCCTGTTCTTCACTGTGAGATTCTGCCCGCTCATTGGCAAGAACGGTCCCACCTGATCTCGACTCCTCCAGCTTGCCTTCTATCTTTGAGGACATGTTTTTTAATTGTTAGAGTGGTTACTCGACTATCTTGTCATTATAATAAATAATCTTTGGTCACACTGAATAATCACTGTTACACTGAATTGTGAAAATTGTGTAATTATGTGGGTTGAATTATATTTTGCAAATTGTATTTGGGCGACTGGTAGCCTAGAGGTTAGAGAGGCGGGTCAGTGATCCACGTCACCGGTTCGAATCCCTAAGGCCCTTCATTTCACCCCTAAAATTGCTCCATGTGCACCCTTGCTTCAACCTCTGTGTAAGGCCTATGCATTTTTTTTCAGAGGGTAAGGGACAAAGCACAACACAAGTTTCCATTTGTGTACAATGGAAAAAAAGTAATCTTCCTCTAATCTTGACATCCTGCCCTGTTTTGGGATTAAAATAAAGTGGGACAGAGGCAGGTAGGCATACAGGCTGTGCGTGCCCCTCATGCTCTACAAACTATGCGTGCCCCTCATGATCTCCAAACTATATGCTATATAATTACTGGTAATTAACACAGGCCTTGTATTGCCAAATCTAAGGGGACTGCAGATGTGAATGAGCTGTTAGCTAACTGGTGCAACTCATCACTTTTCACTTCAAAAAAATGTATGTTTTTGTTGTATATTGTCCCTGTCCAAATAAACTAAATAAATGACTGCTGCTAATACAACAACCAGTCCTGGCAGTCAACTTTCACTACCATATTCTCATCCATCCTGGTCATGGTCAGTGGTACAGGGGTTTGAGACAAAAGTGATAGCCCAGACCAGTCTGCTACAGGTAGCACTAGTCACCTGCAGGAAGAACATTTTCAGAGAATGCATACACTCAAATGTCTACACTCAAACATAAACCCTGTTTATACCTGGTGCTGACATGGGTCTTTTTTCCTGATCTTGTCTACATTCTGATTGGGCCCACGTTTCCAGAAATGTGTCTACACATGGTATTAAAATATGTCTGTTATCCGTCTACGGTGTCTGCATTGTGACCAGATTTCCTAATCCCTCCCTTTATGCAAATTACATCAGTTATTCTTTCAAAATAATATTTATTTATTTTAAGGTAGATTAATTTATACCTGGCGCTCCAAAACCCATTTGTCCGGATCTTGTTCACATTCTGATTGTGCCCACATTTTCAGAAATGCGTCTACACATGGTATTATGATGTGTCTCATATCCATCCACTGTGTCCGCATTGTGAGCAGATTTCCTGGTCCCTCCCTGTATGCAAAATATTAAACAGCGATTCTTTCACAATAATACTTATTTATTTATTTTAAGACAAATATTGATGACATAATTGAGGAATGGGCAACTCCAGTCCTCGGGGGCCTGATTAGTGTCATACTTTTGCCCCAGTCCCAGCTAACACAACTGACTCCAATAATCAACTAATCATGATCATCAGTTTAGAATGCAATTAGTTTAACCAGCTGTGTTTGCTAGGGATGGGTAAAAAGTGTGTCAGCACCCCAGCCTCTGAGGACTGGAGTTGCCCATCCCTGCCATAAGTCACCGTCTACACACAATGCGAGTCTGACGACCTCCGGAGGTGGGCAGGATGATCTGATCACAATCAGATCAAAATGTGTATTTTGACTGTCTACACCTGTCTAAAAATGTGGGCACAATCAGAATGTGGATAAGATCAGGACAAAGGATGCAAATTAGAACCAGATATAAACAGGGCTATAGACACCAAAACCTTTGGCTGCTGCTATTCATCCCTATTGATCATAGGCTACACATGAGCTCATGCTCACAATGCAGTGAAAAGAGTGAGTATTTTAAGTGCATTATAAAAATACATATTTTAGACATCAAAGATGTTGACCTCACATGCATTTTAGGTGCTGAATAAAAGGTATTTTTAGGTACTGAATGAAAGGTAAATAATATGTATTTTTCTGCCATTAATTCTATGGCCAAATTTCAACTGCTATATATTCTAAATTAAGTTAATTGGATAGAAGAGCCAACTGAAAAGTACAACAAATATGTATTATTGCTCCCACTTAGCAAAACTACTTTTCTAAAGCTTTAAAACTGGCAGCAATTATGTTTAAATTAATACAACATTTAGAGGAGACCAACAGACCACTTCGACTTCAATAACATTCTGAGTAACGGATACAGAATTGTTTTTCTTATTTTACTGTGATATGTTGTTGTTGTTTATCTAACTTAGTTGAATGCACTGTCTGTAAGTCACTCTCGATAAGAGCATCTGCTGCATGAACAAAATGTAAATGTTGAAAAATACTTGCCAAGTATGCTGGTTATTATGCTAATGAGCTCTGCCCCCAAACAAGTACACATTTGGTGGGTGCGGACCAGATCCAAATTTGAACGAATCATAGGTGTGAACATCACACTACAGTACGGCACAGTTTAGTACAGTAGAGCACAGTATAACATAGAAGAGTACAGTACAATATGGTACGTTATGGTATGGTACAGGACAGGACAGTAGAGTTTTATTCAGTAGAGTACAGTAAGTACATTTCAGTACAGTATGGTACAGTACAGTACATAGCCTTTAATTCATTAAAATAGAGTACAGTAAAGGACAATACAGTAGTGTACAGTAAAGTATAGTTTAATTCAGTAGAGTACGGTATAGTATGGTACAGTAGAGTTTAATTCAGTAGAGTCGAGTACAATACAATAGAGTAATGTAGGGTACAATACAGTACACTTTACTGTACTCGTGTGCTCTACTGTATTGTACTCTACTGTACTATACTCTACTTTTCTTTACTGTACTGTAATGTACTCTGATGTGCTCTACTGTAGTATACTGTGCTGTACTGTCCAAACTTGTGAAACATAGATGGCAATGACCAAATCCGGTCTGAACCAAATCTGAAACAATTATAGATGTCTATGTCTGGGCTAAATCAAGTCCGGTCCGGACCAAATCTGAACGTCTATGATTGTGCCAAATATAGGCTGGTCCGGACCCGATGTCTCTGGACATCTATGATTGGTTCAGATTTGGTCCGGACCAAAGAAAGACGTCGCCTGACGTCAAATGCTTAGTGGGGTATGATTTATGGAGAGTCAACACTAATTGACAGTGATCAATTTTCACATTCGTATTTTATTTTTCATAATGTAAAAAATCATACTCCATATTATATAGACGATTTGTTGAATTTTATTCACAAGTTAGAACTGATTTTTGCAGCAAGACAAATGACTTCGGGCAAATCAAATCCAGTTGTGTATACATTATTCTTAGATCCACACAATGCCTCGTGGCATTTGGAAGACCCATTTTCGACCAAGCTTTAACTTCCTGACTGATGTCTTGAGATGTTGCTTCAATATATCCACATCATTTTCCTTTCCTCATGATGTCATCTATTTTGTGAAGTGCACCAGTCCCTCCTGCGGCAAAGCACCCCGACAACATGATGCTGCCAACCCGTGCTTCACGTTTGGGATGGTGTTCTTCGGCTTGCAAGCCTCCCCCTTTTTCCTCCAAACATACCGATGGTCATTATGGCCAAACAGTTCTATTTTTGTTTCATCAGACCAGAGGACATTTCTTCAAAAAGTACGATCTTTGTCCCCATGTGCGGTTGCAAACCGTAGTCTGGCTTTTTTATGGCGGTTTTGGAGCAGTGGCTTCTTCCTTACATTTGTACCTGTTTCCTCCAGCATCTTCACAAGGTCCTTTGCTGTTGTTCTGGGATTGATTTGCACTTTTCGCACCAAAGTACAGTGAGGGAAAAAAGTATTTGATCCCCTGCTGATTTTGTACGTTTGCCCACTGACAAAGAAATGATCAGTCTATAATTTTAATGGTAGGTTTATTTGAACAGTGAGAGACAGAATAACAACAAAAATATCCAGAAAAACGCATGTCAAAAATGTTATAAATTGATTTGCATTTTAATGAGGGAAATAAGTATTTGACCCCCTCTCAATCAGAAAGATTTCTGGCTCCCAGGTGTCTTTCATACAGGTAACGAGCTGAGATTAGGAGCACACTCTTAAAGGGAGTTCTCCTAATCTCAGTTTCTTACCTGTATAAAAGACACCTGTCCACAGAAGCAATCAATCAGATTCCTAACTCTCCACCATGGCCAAGACCAAAGAGCTCTCCAAGGATGTCAGGGACAAGATTGTAGATCTACACAAGGCTGGAATGGGCTACAAGACCATTGCCAAGCAGCTTGGTGAGAAGGTGACAACAGTTGGTGCGATTATTCGCAAATGGAAGAAACACAAAACAACTGTCAAACTCCCTTGGCCTAGGGCTCCATGCAAGATCTCACCTCGTGGAGTTGCAATGATCATGAGAATGGTGAGGAATCTGCCCAGAACTATACAGGAGGATCTTGTCAATGATCTCAAGGCAGCTGGGACCATAGTCACCAAGAAAACTATTGGTAACACACTACGCCGTGAAGGACTGAAATCCTGCAGCGCCCGCAAGGTCCCCCTGCTCAAGAAAGCTCATATACATACCCGTCTGAAGTTTGCCAATGAACATCTGAATGATTCAGAGGACAACTGGGTGAACGTGTTGTGGTCAGACGAGACCAAAGTGGAGTTCTTTGGCATCAACTCAACTTGCCGTGTTTGGAGGAGGAGGAATGCTGCCTATGACCCCAAGAAACCATCCCCACCGTCAAACATGGAGGTGGAAACATTATGCTTTGGGGGTGTTTTTCTGCTAAGGGGACAGGACAACTTCACAGCATCAAAGGGACGATGGACGGGGCCATGTACCGTCAAATCTTGGGTGAAAACCTCCTTCCCTCAGCCAGGGCATTGAAAATGGGTCGTGGATGGGTATTCCAGCATGACAATGACCCAAAACACACGGCCAAGGCAACAAAGGAGTGGCTCAAGAAAAAGCACATTAAGGTCCTGGAGTGGCCTAGCCAGTCTCCAGACCTTAATCCCATATAAAATCTGTGGAGGGAGCTGAAGGTTCGAGTTGCCAAACGTCAGCCTCAAAATCTTAATGACTTGAAGAAGATCTGCAAAGAGGAGTGGGACAAAATCCCTCCTGAGATGTGTGCAAACCTGGTGGCCAACTACAAGAAACATCTGACCTCTGTGATTGCCAACAAGGGTTTTGCCACCAAGTACTAAGTCATGTTTTGCAGAGGGGTCAAATACTTATTTCCCTCATTAAAATGCAAATCAATTTATAACATTTTTGACATGCGTTTTTCTGGATTTTTTTGTTGATATTCTGTCTCTCACTGTTCAAATAAACATACCATTAAAATTACAGACTGATCATTTCATTGTCAGTGGGCAAACGAACAAAATCAGCAGGGGATCAAATACTTTTTTCCCTCACTGTACATTCATCTCTAGGAGACAGAACGCATCTCCTTCCTGAGCGGTATGACGGCTGCGTGGCCCATGGTGTTTATACTTGTGTACTATTGTTTGAACAGATGAATGTGGTACCTTCAGGCGTTTGGAAATTTCTCCCAAGGATGAACCAGACTTGTGGAGGTCCACAATTGTTTTCTGAGGTCTTGTCTGATTTCGTTTGATTTTCCCATTATGTCAAGCAAAGAGGCACTGAGTTTGAAGGTAGGCCTTGAAATTCATCCACAGGGACCCCTCCAATTGACTCAAATGATGTCAATTAGCCTATCAGAAGCTTCTAAAGCCATGACATAATTTTCTGTAATTTTCCAAGTTGTTTAAAGGCACAGTCAACTTAGTGTATGTAAACTTCTGACCCACTGGAATTGTGATACAGTGAGTTAAGTGAAATAATATGTCTGTAAACAATTGTTGGGAAAATGACTTGTGTCATGCACAAAGTAGATGTCCTAACCGACTTGTCAAAACTATAGTTTGTTAACAAGAAATTTGTGGAGGGGTTGAAAAATGAGTTTTAATGACTCCAACCTAATTAGACTATGATCACGTAGGAGATGGAGAAAATACTGGCGTTTGATTGCAAATATGCAGATGGAGTCAAAAAGAGAACACACAGAAGGCTGTTGTATAAAACACATGTCTCCAGATTAAAACGTCAAACTAAAGGCAACCATGGCCTCTGTGACAGAGGGAGAAGCGTCCATCCATGTGTATGGGTAAGATGGTCTAGCTAGCTACATTTTCAGATATTACACGTTTCTAATTTTGTCAGAAAGTAGTTTTGATTTCAAGGTAAAGTGTACCGTTAGCTAGCTAACTAACGGCACGTGTAGGATCTGTGTAGTTATATTGTTTGTATCTTAGAGCCATTTGCATTGCTAGTTGAACCTGGTTGGTTAGCTACCTGCAGATTCATGCAGGGTAGTAACGTTATCAGTTCGGATTGTGGTTCATTGTTTAGCTTGCTACATGTCTAAACAAAAGACTCCACTATGCAAGTAACCATTTCAATAGAATGTTCATAATGTCATTGCGACAACTGTCGATAGTAAATTCGTAAATTCGCTCTGGCTATTTGCTCCGATTTCAGAGCCCTCTCATCTGAGTGTGCCAGAGCGCAGAATAACTGAGGAATTTACGAACGTTCAACACCATGGCTGTGGATCTAAGAATAATGTATACACAACTGGATTTGATTTGCCCGAAGTCATTAGTCTTGCTGCAAAAATCAACACGAGCACTGAAGAGCCATGGTGGAGGATGTGGCAGTGGTATTACCTGCTGGTCATCTGTTATCTTTTCCAGACCTAGGTCCTGGTGAGGAAGAGGATTAATGCCTGGGCTGGCTGTACATCATAGGCTGCAGTCCACCTCTTCCATGCAGAGCACTGAAGAGCCATGGTGGCGGGTGTGGCAGTGGTATTGAGCCTGAGCTGAGGTTTCTAAAGTTTACTTAAACACATTTTACTATTTATTTTTATGCTCTACTATTTTCCACTTGAGGCAACCTCAGTCTTGCAAATGCTGATTCGCCTCAGTCAATTGGACGCAGTATTTGCAGCATACTGCAGTTATATTGCAGTGTACTGCTGTTATACTACACTCTGACTGCAATCTTTTTTAATAAATGGGGCCTTCCGTAGATGCCTTAGTGTCACATCCGTTGTTAGGAGACCAAGGTGCAGCGTGGTAGGCATACATTATACTTTTATTTTAAATGACAACAAAATACAAAAGAACGTAAAGCTATATGCCGTGCAGAAAGCAACTACACACAAACAAGATCCCACAACTGAAGGTGGGGAAAAATGGCTGCCTAAGCCTCTGATTGGGAACCATGCCCGGCCAACAAAGAAATAGACAAACTACAATGCCCACCCAAATCACACCCTGACCTAACCAAATAGAGAAATAAAAAGGCTCTCTAAGGTCAGGGGGACACACAGAGGGACTTCCATCTGGTTTTGCGCAATTCAACATATATGAAGAGTAAAATATACATGAATGCTAACCAATAGCAAAACATTTATTTTGTCATTACAGGTGCTTGGCATCTGGAGACTCTATTTGCAACCTGGCCTTTACCTATCTGCTTGGATTCCAGACAGTGTCTCAGTGCATTATGGAGACCTGTGGGGCCATATAAAGGAGGATGCTGGCAACCTATCTGCCACGACCCACTGAGGAAACCTGTATCACATCCGACCGTCCATAGGGCCGCCCAGCATCGTCTGGGTTTGGCCGGGGTAGGCCGTCAGTGTAAATAACAATGTGTTCTTAACTGACTTGTTAAATAAAGATACAAACTTCTCAAGACTTTAGTATTTACTTTATTGCAACTATTCTTACTCACAAGTAAGCATTTAACGGCAATGTCTACACCTGTTGTATTCGGCGCATGTGACAAATAAAATGTGATTTGAGAGGTACATTTTAAAGGACTAGTAACTGTCGAGCTCTATTAGGTCGTTTCATCGTACGACTCAATATCGCCACCTACCGGCCTTTGGGCTACATGCCAGTGAGAGTTTATCTTTGACTGTGTTCATAAAATGTGAAAATCAGAACGATCTTAATCTATATATTTATTCTAGAAACGTTTGCATACAATATAAACTACAGTAGATAAACTGATAGACGACCTACCTTGACGTGGTGTCTTCTTCAGTGTGTCCAATCGATTCGCCATGGTGAATGAAAATCTGCGAATATTTTCCTGGGTGGAACTATTAGAAGCACAAGACATGTTTACGCCGGACTTTGAATTCGAAGCACACGAACGCGAAAAAAAATAAGAAAAACTGTTTCGCAGGCTAACACGGTTATAGTGGATGAATGATCTTACTTTTCTTTATTTGCCTATAAACTATCGTAAAATTGTATTTTTGGCACTCAATTGAACCCTTTCACTTCAGCAAGCAAACTTCATTTTGTTACTTTGGCCTTTTTACCAAGCGAACTGCGGTGCAGCCAGCAACAAACATGAACGTTGATACTCCACAGCCAGTCATAACAGGGGGCTCTTCAAATTCCTCGACATCCAATAATTGCCTCACTAACAACAATGCAGCAATTAACGTCAGCAGCATACCCTCGGTTGCCATAAGTAATTGTAAGTATTCAGACGAGTTTTGAGGTTATGAACAGCTTTATGAGCTGGCTTAATACATGGTTACACGAATTAATGGTCTGCTATCTACTGTAGTTATGTTAGAACTTTTGTCGACATTTTTGAAGTACAGTAGCCCACACCATATAGCCCTGTGCAGAATGTGAGAACCATCTTAGAGCTAGCTCTGTTCATTGCTTGCTGCTATGTGAAACAACGGCTTAGACCACTGCTGGACCTTGGCTATCAACATATTAGCTACATTTAGAAAGATATTAAACCATGTATTTCTCTTTATTTGTTTCAGCCCCAACCACAGCTGCCATGGCCACACCATCTGGCACATCCGTGTCCAACGGCGTGTATGTGCCTAGTGGCATTGCCAACGGCGATGTGAAGCCTGTAATCACAACCACACCACTGGCTGACTTTCTTATGCAATTGGAGGACTACACTCCTACAGTGAGTCAAACCCCCTTAATTGGAGTAATGTTAGTTCAACAAAATGTACATTACTTTTTTCACATACCTAGGCTGATGTCAACAGTCGCTTGGTCCATATACATAATGCATATTTGGGTTATGTAGTTAACAGGTGCCTCTGATTCACTTAGCATGTAAATCCTCTGGTGTCAATTGTGAGATGCTAGTGTACCAAAAAAATAAAAATACGCATTGCAATGACTTCAGTTCAACCTCTACCATGTTTTTGCCAGATCCCTGATGCGGTGACAGGCTACTATCTCAACCGGGCCGGCTTTGAGGCGTCTGATCCGCGAATGTAAGCATGTCTCTTAGCTCCTTAACTGCCAAGAGTCCTCTCCATCTATTTCAGCTTTTACACCAGTTCAATTCAATATTAACTCACGTGAGCGCCAAACGTAAACATTATTTATGTCCATCATTTTCAGAATCCGTCTAGTCTCCCTCGCGGCTCAGAAGTTCATCTCAGACATCGCTAACGATGCCCTGCAGCACTGTAAAATGAAGGGAACTGCCTCAGGGAGCTCCAGGAACAAGACAAAGGTTAGTACATTTCTAACCTAACGTTGCAGGCGTAAAAGAAACACATGAGCAGCGTTTCTTTCTTACTGGTCCAGATGAGAGAAAAACGGTCGGGGGAGGTTCTCTAATGCCCTGTTCAACCAATCCACCAATCCAGTAAATGTAAAGAAGTTAAGATGGAGTGTCGCCTTGGTTAACGTCCAAAACCGGATGTCTCGTCACAGGTTCTTTTTCCATTTCCCATGAAATGAACACATGAACTGTTGTTAATGTGAGATGCACAAGTATGAATGCTGTTTGGATCTTTTTGATTGGTTTCTCACTCTGTCCTCCCACCTCTTTCCTCCCAAAGCAAGACAAGAAGTACACACTGACCATGGAGGACCTCTCCCCTGCCCTTTCTGAGTATGGCATCAACGTAAAGAAACCTCATTACTTCACATAGGAAATTGGTCTTACACTGTCGCAACCCCCTACGATCATGGTTCTTAAAGATGTCAGTAGAATATTCATTGCAGTCACTGTTCTGTTAGTATTTTTTTTTTTTAAGTAGAGCATACTTTGCTTCATGTGTAATTTTGAGCTACTATTTTATTGATACAAATAAAATGTTCAACAATTACTTATTTCTGACTTTATTGCCTTTTTGTTTATGTAGTCTGGTGATAACAAGGGGAAGAGTTGTTGGTAAAATATTTATCAGGATGGTGTAACAGTACTAAAAATAGTATTTAACCTTAGGTTGAGTGGGTGCAGTCGGTAATAGAGAGAAAGACAGTGTATTTTTGTAGGCACTAACTCCGCCAAGGTTCGTTGGACAAAGCCTATGAAGAAAATGAATGGTGTTTTTGGATAAATGCTGAAAATAAGGTCTGTGGTATACACAGGCTTAGGAGATTTTATACATTTTGTTTAATGAGATCATCTTAATCAGCTAACATCACTTTTTGTGAATTGAAGAATGTATGTAATAGTAAGAAAACAATACATAAAGGTCATGTTAACTGACTGCTATTATATCATAGCACAAAACTTATAAGATCTCCTATGCCTGTGTTAACTTAAGACCTTATTTTAGGCGTTCATATCGAAACTGTTCTTTCACCACTCTTTTTTTTCACATAGGGATGGCTGAAGAAACCAGAGATAACTTGTTTTCGGACTACAAGCTGGCGAACTCTATATTTGTCCTTGGAAGTCAGCCGTAGTAAATGTCCACCCATGGCTACCGTAGATTTAGGAAGCTCGGTTCTTTTTGAATTATAAGTGACATGCTTTCGTCTAACCACTGAGTAGTTTCACTTAATAACCTATTGCTTTACTTGTGAAAGTAAATCACAATGAATGTTTAGCCCTATAATCCCAACAACTCGATGGTGTTCTTTGACGTCACCATTGGAGGACAAGTAGTTCTATTGCTTTCATAGCTATGAAATCCATTGTTCCTGTTCCCAAGAAAGCTAAGGTAACTGAGCTAAACGACTACCGCCCCGTAGCACTCACTTCCGTCATCATGAAGTGCTTTGAGAGACTAGTCAAGGACCATATCACCTCCACCCTACCGGACACCCTAGACCCACTCCAATTTGCTTACCGACCCAATAGGTCCACAGACGACGCAATCGCAACCACACTGCACACTGCCCTAACCCATCTGGACAAGAGGAATACCCATGTGAGAATGCTGTTCATCGATTACAGCTCAGCATTTAACACCATAGTACCCTCCAAACTCGTCATCAAGCTCGAGACCCTGGGTCTCGACCCCGCCCTGTGCAACTGGGTCCTGGACTTCCTGACGGGCCGCCCCCAGGTGGTGAGGGTAGGTAACAACATCTCCACCCCGCTGATCCTCAACACTGGGGCCCCACAAGGGTGCGTTCTGAGCCCTCTCCTGTACTCCCTGTTCACCCACGACTGCGTGGCCATGCACGCCTCCAACTCAATCATCAAGTTTGCGGATGACACTACAGTGGTAGGCTTGATCACCAACAACGACGAGACGGCCTACAGGGAGGAGGTGAGGGCCCTCGGAGTGTGGTGTCAGGAAAATAACCTCATACTCAACGTCAACAAAACAAAGGAGATGATTGTGGACTTCAGGAAACAGCAGAGGGAGCACCCCCCTATCCACATCGACGGGTCAGTAGTGGAGAAGGTGGAAAGTTTTAAGTTCCTCGGTGTACACATCACGGATAAACTGAACTGGTCCACCCACACAGACAGCGTTGTGAAGAAGGCGCAGCAGCGCCTCTTCAACCTCAGGAGGCTGAAGAAATTCGGCTTGTCACCAAAAGCACTCACAAACTTCTACAGATGCACAATCGAGAGCATCCTGTCGGGCTGTATCACCGCCTGGTACGGCAACTGCTCCGCCCACAACCGTAAGGCTCTCCAGAGGGTAGTGAGGTCTGCAGAACGCATCACCAGGGGCAAACTACCTGCCCTCCAGGACACCTACACCACCCGATGTCACAGGAAGGCCATAAAGATCATCAAGGACAACAACCACCCAAGCCACTGCCTGTTCACCCCGCTATCATCCAGAAGGCGAGGTCAGTACAGGTGCATCAAAGCAGGGACCGAGAGACTGAAAAACAGCTTCTATCTCAAGGCCATCAGACTGTTAAACAGCCACCACTAACATTTAGCGGCCGCTGCCAACATACTGACTCAACTCCAGCCACTTTAAAAATGGGAATTGATGGAAATTATGTAAAAATGTACCACTAGCCACTTTAAGCAATGCCACTTAATACAATGTTTACATACCCTACATTACCCATCTCATATGTATATATACTGTACTCTATATCATCTACTGCATCTTGCCATCTTTATGCAATACATGTACCACTAGCCACTTTAAACTATGCCACTTTATGTTTACATACCCTACAGTACTCATCTCATATGTATATACCGTACTCTATACCATCTACTGCATCTGCCATGCCGTTCTGTACCACCACTCATTCATATATCTTTATGTACATATTCTTTATCCCTTTACACTTGTGTGTGTGTGTAAGGTAGTAGTTGTGGAATTGTTAGGTTAGATTACTGTTGGTTATTACTGCATTGTCGGAACTAGAAGCACAAGCATTTCGCTACACTCGCATTAACATCTGCTAACCATGTGTATGTGACTAATAAAATTTGATTTGATTTGATTTGAAATCCCAGAGATATCAAGTTGGCTAGCCATCCAGCATTAGCCTACCGTACAGTGTGGGAAAGCTAGGCGCTAGCTAACTTTGTCCCAAAATGTGATGACGAATCTAGCAAGCTGGCTAGCTATCACATTGAGGCTCAAAAACAACTTCCCATATAATATCTATACAAGTGGTCTTGAGCAATGGATAATGCATTGCTAACGGTAAGTGATAGCATTTGATTTGTAACGTTAGTAGTTAGCTAGCTAAAGGATAGCTTGCTTGAAGACGAAGGTCGACCATAGCCTCTGCGAATCCAAGAGTGGAAGACCCCTCTCGTCTCTAAACATGTAGGCTCGCTTTTTGTGAACAGTAGTAATGGGTTATTCGCGAACGAGTCGGCTCTAAGAGCCGGCTCTTGTAGCTGAATGTTGGGAGCCGGCTCGCATATCAGAAGAGCCGAATCTATCTTTAAAAATATTTTAAAAATAAGATATGAATAATCAAAAGATTTAAATTCATAGAATTAACTAATTCAAAGAACGAAAAAATAATATAGGCCTAAATGCTCAAGCACACACACATTTGTTCTGACTGCTCAGACTAACAGCCTCACCTGTTGTTCCTGTCAATCAGACACACAGTGTCAACCAATGAACCAAAGATGCGTGAGGGAGGGCCAAGCCAACTCACTCACAGTCACATACTTAGCAGCCGAGGAGAGAGAGGAAGGACAGCTGTGAAAACAACAGCTGGAAAATGAGTCGGAAGCACAGTAGCATTTGGATGCATTTTAATAATGTAGACAATAATAGAGCACAGTGTAGAATTTGCCAAAACAAAATCTCATATAAAGCCGGTTCTACCAGTTAATGCCAAAGTCTATGTCTGTAGCAAAACAAGGCAAAATTGATATTGCATTGGCTAAAATGATTGCCACCGATTTCCAGCCATTTTCAATTGTGGAGGACAGAGCTTTTAGAAATTATAGCAATAGTCTAAATCCAATGTACACAATTCCAAGCAGGAAAACCTTTTCAAAATCACTTATTCCACAACTGTATGAGAGCACACAGGCTTCAGTGCTGCTGGTTGTAACATGGCAATAAAGAAGAGAGAGAAAAGAGGGACCAGTTTCATGTTTTAAGTGGGATGTTGCAGTTTTGCACATTGTTATTTATTTTTCTTTGATATGGTGCAATATTCTAATATGTTCAGATTGTATTCGTTTTGAATGGTTAGATTTATATGCACTTTGTTCATATACATTAAAAAGTTATACTTTAACTGCAAATGTTTAATATAATTATTTTTAATAACAAACCAATACATTTTTAAATACATTGTAGTGAAGGTTGAGTATGATTTAATTTAATTAGAATTGTTTTAACACCAATCATAGTCAAACTATCGCAAACTGACTTGAAAAAATACAACCCAAAAAATTTTAAGAGCCGTTTGGGAGCCAAAAGACCTAGCTCTTTTTGGTGAGCTGAGCCGAACGAGCCGGCTCACTGAAAAGAGCCGGAATGCCCATCACTAGTGAGCAGTCCCATCAAAAGTCAGACTGAATAAACTTTACCTTACCTGTTTGTCTGCTGATTTTGCCCTCATGTAGGAGGTAATCTGATACAAAATATCCACAGGGAAGTGTTATTAGCCCGACTTTCAGTACACTGGTCTGCTGGGGCGGCAGGTAGCCTAGTGGTTAGAGCGTTGGCCAGTAACCGTAAAGGTTTCTGGATCGAATCCCCAAGCTGACAAGGTACACATCTGTTGTTCTGCCCCTGAACAACCCACTGTTCGTAGGCCGTCATTGTAAATAAGAATGTGTTCTTAACTGACTTACCTAGTTAAATAAAGGATAAATAAAAAATGTGGTTGGTAGTTCTGTTTTTTATATATATATAATCGGAAAGTATTCAGAACCCAATCTTTTTCTCATCAGCACAATACCCCATAATGACTACGCGAAAACAAGTTTTTTTTATTTTTTATGTTTGCAAATGTATAAAAACAGAATGATCTTATTTGCATAAGTATTCAGACCCTTTGCTATGAGACCCGAAATTGAGCTCAGGTGCATCCTGTTTCCATTGATCATCTTTGATGCTTATACAACTTGATTGGAGTCCACCTGTGGTAAATTTAATTGATTGGACATGATTTGGAAAGGCTCACACCTGTCTATATAAGGTCCCACAGTTGGCAGCGCATGTCAGAGCCAAAACCAAGCCATGAGGTCAAAGGAATTGACCGTAGAGCTCCGAGACAGGATTGTGTCGAGGCACCAATCTGGGGAAGTGTACCAAAACATTTCTGCAGCATTGAAGGTCCCCAAGAACACAGTGGCCTCCATCATTCTTAAATGGAAGAAGTTTGGAACCACCAAGACTCTTCCTAGAGCTGGCCGCCTGGCCAAACTGAGCAATCGGGTGAGAAGGGCCTTGGTCAGGGAGGTCACCAAGAACCCAATGGTCACTCTGACAGAGCTCCAGAGTTCCTCTGTGGAGATGGAAGAACCTTCCAGAAGGGAAAGGAAAGGGGGCTACCTAGTCAGTTGTACAACTGAATGCCTTCAAATGAATTGTGTCTTCCGCATTTAACCCAACCCCTCTGAATCACAGAGGTGCGGGGGGCTGCCTTAATCGACATCCACGTTCAGAAGGACAACCATCTCTGCAGCACTCCACCAATCAGGCCTTAATGGTAGAGTGGCCAGACGGAAGCCACTCCTCAGTAAAAGGCACACGACAGTCCACTTGGAGTTTGCCAAAAGGCACTTAATGGACTCAGACCATGAGGAACAAGATTCTCCAATCTGATAATGCCAAGCATCACGTCTGGAGGAAACCTGGCACCATCCCTACAGTGAAGCATGGTGGTAGCAGCATCATGCTGTGGGGATGTTTTTCAGTGGCAGGGACTGGGAGACTAGTCAGGATTGAGGGAGAGATGAATGGAGCAAAGGACAGAGAGATCCTTGATGAAAACCTGCTCCAGATTGCTCAGGACCTCAGAGTGGGGCGAAGGGTTACCTTCCAACAGGACAACAACCCTAAGCACACAGCCAAGACAATGCAGTAGTGGCTTTGGGACATGTCTCTGAATGTCCTTGAGTGGCCCAGCCAGAGCACGGACTTGAACCCGATCGAACATATCTGGAGACCTGAAAATATTTGTGCAGCGACACTCCCCATCCAACCTGACAGAGCTTGAGAGGATCTGCAGAGAAGAATTTGAGAAACTCCCCAAATACAGGTGTGCCAAGCTTGTAGCACCATACCAACAAAAACTCAAGGCTGTAATCACTGCCAAAGGTGCTTCAACAAAGTACTGAGTAAATGGTCTGAATACTTATGTAAATGTTTTATTTCCGTTTTTTTTATTTAATACATTTGCAAAATGTATGAAATCCTATTGTGTGTTGATTAATGGGGGGGGGGGGGGACTATTTAATAAATTTAAGAATAAGGCTGTAACAAATTGTGGAAAAAGTAAAATGGTCTGAATACTTTCCGAATGCACCGTATATACTGATGCCATTTGACAGTGACAAACACACGATATGGCTGAGCCTAAACGAACCACAGCTGATTTGCAAGGAAACGTGCCTTTGTACACTACATTTGGTTACATTCGGCCATTATTGTTGACATATTGTGCATCACCTGAAACGCTTGAAAGGATTGAAAATTACAAGTGACAACCTACTAGCGCCGCAAAAAATTGGGTAAACAACACTTTCCACCTCATACTGACAAAAGAACAAACAGCATGTACAACTGGTTAAAAAAAATCAACAATCTGGCTGGTGGAGACTATTACGTCTTTTTTAGGGCGACTTCGGTCAGACTGATAATCCATGGAGTAACCATGGTAACAGTGATGTTTAGACTAAGTCGACTAACGTTCGCTAACGTTAGCTAGCTATACCCTATGTAAACATCTGTGTTCTAACAATTTACCTGTACCCCCACATATTGACTGGGTACCGTTACCCCCTGTATATAGCCTAATTGTTATTTTGTGTTATTTTATTTTTCACTTTAGTTTATTTAGTAAATATTTTCTTAACTCTATTTTCTTAAAACTGCATGGTTGGTTAAGGGCTTGTAAGTAAGCATTTCACGGTAAGGTCTACACCTGTTGTATTCGGAGCATGTGACAAATAAAATGTGATTTAACAATCTGGCCTGTAGTTATAATGTGCAACCCCCAAAGGAGAAAAGCAACCAATGTTTAAAAACATTCCGTTTTCCGTTTAAGAAACATTCTGTTTACATTCCGTTTAAGAAACATTTTTCAACAGAATCAGCGGAAAGAAATCACCCTTGATCACCTGCAAACACAGTTCACTTTCACATACAAACAGTATGATCACTTTGCTCGTTGTATAATTCTGAATCCCATCTACGCACTATCCTCCTCACACCTTTTTCCTTCGCTTGTGGACTTCAGTGCGCAACACAACAACTGTCTGTGACCAGGTGAAAAAACCTTTCCAAGCCCAACCTTCATATCATTACCGCTACACACAGCCTACACTGTTGTCACCATATTAGCTAATAGTCAACATAGCTTTTAACTTGACTTGGAAGAATTCCAGTGTTGGATAGCCATAGCCAGCTAGCTAACCTAGCATCGCTCTCTGTTTGAGCCAGGTGCTTGTGTAGGTTTAACTAGATAGCTACATTTGCTAAGTGAAAGTGAGTTAACTTTGAGTCAACTGCCCACCACATTTTAAGCACCGCAATGCTAGCTAGCTGTAGCTTATGCTTTCAGTACTAGATTCATTCTCTGATCCTTTGATTGGGTGGACAACATGTCAGTTCATGCTGCAAGTTCATGCTACCCCATGGTGCTACCCCAGAGAGTGCTGTTGAGGCTACCGTAAACCTTCATTGCAAAACTGTATTTTAAACAATTATTTGGTGACGTAAATATGCAGTTGAAGTCTAAGACCAAAAGGCTTCTACTCTCAAGCCATAAGACTGCTGAACAATTCATCAAATGGCCACCGGACTATTACATTGACCCCTCCCCCATTTGTTTTGTAAACTGCTGCTACTCGCTGTTTCTTATCTATGCATAGTCACTTCACCCCTACCTACAGTTGAAGTCAGAAGTTTAAATACACTTATGTTGGAGTCAGTAAAACTCGTTTTTCAACCACTCCACAAATGATTTTGTTAACAAACTATAGTTTTGGCAAGTCGGTTAGGACATCTACTTTGTGCATGACACAAGTCATTTTTCCAACAATTGTTTACAGACAGATTATTTCACTTATAACTCACTGTATCACAATTCCAGTGGGTCAGAAGTTTACATACATTAAGTTGACTGTGCCTTTAACCAGCTTGGAAAATTCCATAAAATGATGTCATGGCTTTAGAAGCTTCTGATAGGCTAATTGACATATTTTGAGTCAATTGGAGGTGTACCTGTGGATGTATTTCAAGGCCTACCTTCCAACTCAGTGCTTCTTTGCTTTATATCATGGGAAAATCAAACGAAATCAGCCAAGACCTCAGAAAAAAAATTATAGACCTTGTAGTCCGGTTCATCCTTGAGAACAATTTCCAAATGCCTGAAGGTACCACGTTCATCTGTACAAACAACAGTACCCAAGTATAAACACCATGGGACCACGCAGCCGTCATACCGCTCAGGAAGAAGACGCGTTCTGTCTCCTAGAGATGAATGTACTTTGGTGCGAAAAGTGCAAATCAATTCCAGAACAACAGCAATGGACCTTGTGAAGATGCTGGAGGAAACAGGTACAAAAATATCTATATCCACAGTAAAACGAGTCCTATATCGACATAAACTGAAAGGCCGGTCAGGAAGGAAGAAGCCACTACTCCAAAACCGCCATAAAAAAGCCAGACTAGGGTTTGCAACTGCACATGGGGACAAAGATCGTACTTTTTGAAGAAATGTCCTCTGGTCTGATGAAACAAAAATAGAACTGTTTGGCCATAATGACCATCGTTATGTTTGGAGGAAAAAGGGGGAAGCTTGCAAGCCGAAGAACACCATCCCAACCGTGAAGCACGGGGGTGGCAGCATCATGTTGTGGGGGTGCTTTTCTGCAGAGGGACTGGTGCACTTCACAAAATAGATGACATCATGAGGATGGAAAATTATGTGGATATATTGAAGCAACATCTCAAGACATCAGTCAGGAAGTTAAAGCTTGGTCGCAAATGGGTCTTCCAAATGGACAATGACCCCAAGCATACTTCCAAAGTTATGGCAAAATGGCTTAAGGACAACAAAGTCAAGGTATTGGAGTGGCCATCACAAATCCCTGACCTCAAACCTATAGAACATTTGTGGGCAGAACTGAAAAAGTGTGTGCACGCAAGGAGGTCTTCAAACCTGTGTAATGTAGTCTGTGTGTAGCTGGTGTAGAGGAGTCAGGCGCAGGACAGCAGATATGAGTAAATAAACGTATTTTACTCAAAATAGACAAATAGAATACAAAATAAGCGAGCCCACATAAGCGGACCGTATTACATAAAAACAATCACTCACAAACAAACATGGGGGAACAGAGGGTTAAATATTGAACAAGTAATTGGGGAATTGAAACCAGGTGTGTAAGACAAAGACAAAACAAATGGAAAATGAAACGTGGATCGGCGATGGCTAGAACCCCGGTGACGTCGACCGCCCAACGCCGCCCGAACAAAGAGAGGGACCGACTTCGGCGGAAGTCGTGTCAACCTGACTCAGTTACACCAGCTCTGTCTGGAGGAATGGGCCAATATTCACCCAACTTATTGTGGGAAGCTTGTGGAAGGCTACCCAAAACATTCGACCCAAGTTAAACAATTTAAAGGCAATACTACCAAATACTAATTGAGTGTATGTAAACTTCTGACCCACTGGGAATGTGATGAAAGAAATAAAAGCTGAAATAAATCATTCTCTCTACTATTATTCTGACATTTCACATTCTTAAAATAAAGTGGTGATCCTAACTGACCTAAGACAGGGAATTTTCACTAGGATTAAATGTCAGGAATTGTGAAAAACTGAGTTTAAATGTATTTGGCTAAGGTGTATGTAAACTTCCGACTTCAACTGTGTATTTAGTATAGTTTTATCTAAAAAGGAAAACATTGTTTCTTTATTTTTATGAAATTCACTGAGGAGGATGGTCCTCCCCTTCCTCCTCTGAGGAGCTTCCACTGGTGTTTAGTAATGGCTTGGAACAAATGCACAAACTTAGGGTCTCCTAGCCTAGTCAGCGTTACGGCTGTGACGGTAATTGAATAACAGTGTAACTGATGGTTATGGATGAAAATAAAATAACCATTAAACCATTTACATAGGCCTACATTCATTTTAGGATTTATTAACTTTCTTTTCATGGATATAAACTTGACCTAATAGCAGGAGTGTTTATTAATGATTATAAGCAATTGTTTTGCTATCTTAGGCTGTCTATTAAACTTCGTATGCTGTCCATAAATTTCCTCTTCTTTCCAACTGTCCTTTGCTCAAGCAGCTAATCTGCTAGATGAGCAGGAGTGTAGAGCACTATAAGCTAAACTCAGCAAAAAAAGAAACGGCCCTTTTTCAGGACGATGTCTTTCAAAGATCATTTGTAAAAATCCAAATAACTTCACAGATCTTCATTGTAAAGGGTTTAAACACTGTTTCCCATGCTTGTTCATAAACAATTAATGAACAATTAAACAATTAATGAACATGCACCTGTGGAACGGTCTTACAGCTACCCCCCCCCCCCCCCTTCTTTCAATTTCCGCCTGAAGACACCTAAAATACAACATACATTAAAAAAAATGGGAGAAAAAAATATATACATTTACAGAATAACATGGGTAACTATTTACACACTTTCAATATTTGGAAGTCCCTCAGTCCTCTATCAAATCAAATCTATTTATATAGCCCTCAATTGTAAATATGAACAGTTTACCTCTAGATGGCCCGGGAGGTGTGGAGCCAGAGACAGCAGGGGTCCAGCTGGATGAACCAGCTTCAGAGGGGGATGGACACACGTTGGGGATGGACACGTTGGCGGCAGACACAGAGTTGAGGAAGCATGCGCTGGAGGAAGTATAGCCAATGTGTACTTTACACATTTCATTACATTTTTATATATTGCAAATAAAATGTAAAAACAATCACAAATAATATTTTATATTATTAATTTCAAACAATGGCATTAGCATGAGAAGAACTTACCAGTCCAAAACAATGTCCTCTTCGTTTGAGTCATTCCATTTGAGTCATGGTCGCTAACTGAGTTGTCTTCCAAAAGCATATGTTTCACTTTCACGATCAATTTCCTCTATAATTGTGTCTACATTCGTATATCTAGTCTTAGATTTAGCTTTCCCTGACTTATTCGCCATGATTTTCGATATATAAACATCTGAAGATGCTTGTTACCGAAACAGTGCTGTGCGTAATGAGTTTGGCTACTTCCAGTATGAAACTTCAATGGCGAATGACGATCTTTACGCCGGAGTTTACTACATGGGTTGGTCTTCCAAAACACAAACATTAGATATTGCCGTTTACCTCTGCTCATTGGCTATCTACCCAGCTAGATTTCAAGACGATCAGTGGTCATTGGGTTAAAATACAGTCAATCAACAAAACAGCAGTCATATAATTGGTGCACAATGAGGTAGTTACTTGTTGTCTTCCAACCATTTTTTCGGGTCAATACGTCCCGCGAAATGACCCAACAAGTTTGGTTGTGTTACAAACAAACAGTTGATTGCAAGGAAACCATACATGACTGGATAAAGTCAGGTTTAGTCTGTGTATTTACGTCGAATGTTTCGTCGAAAATTGAATGACACGAAATTCAACGAGATAAGCGTTCACAAAATGTTTCGTGTTAGGCTATAAAAATGGATTTAACCGAACAAAAGACCATTCATTGTGTAACAATGAGCCTTGGGATTGCAAACAGAGCAAGATCTTCAAAGGTAAACGATTTATTTCATTGCTATCTGTGATTTTGTTACGCCTGTGCTGGTTGAAAAAGTAGTTTGGTATGGGGCTCTGTGCTCAGATAATCGCATCGTATTCTTTCGCAGTAAATCCTTTTTTAAATCTGACAACGCAGTTGGATTAGCAAGATTCTAGGCTTTTGAAGCATGTGAGACACTTGTATTTTCAGGAATGTTTAATATGACTATTTGTGGTGATCACCGTATGTTGTCGAATTCATCCGGTATCCGTAGATAAGAGAAGTTAAGACACTAACAGCTTACAGACGGTAGGCAATTGAGGTCACAGTTATGAATTCTTAGGACACTAAAGAGGCCTTTCTACTGACTCTGAAAAACAACAAAAGAAAGATGCCCAGGGTCTCTACTCATCTATATAAACGTGCCTTAGGCATGCTGCAAGGAGGCATGAGGACTGCAGATGTGGCCAGTGCAATAAATTGCAATGTCCGTACTGTGAGACGTCTAAGACAGCGCTACAGGAAGACAGGACGGACAGCTGATCGTCCTCGAAGTGGCAGACCACGTGTAACAACACCTGCACAGGATCGGTACATACGAACATTACACCTGCAGGACAGGTACAGGATGGCAACAACAACTGCCCGAGTTACACCAGGAACGCATATCAGTGATCAGACTGTCCGCAATAGGCTGAGAGAGGCTGGACTGAGGGCTTGTAGGCCTGTTGTAAGGCAGGTCCACACCAGACATCACCGGCAACAGCGTCGCTTACGGGTACAAACCCACCGTCGCTGGACCAGGACTGGCAAAAAGTGCTCTTCACTGACGAGTCGCGGTTTTGTCTCACCAGGGGTGATGTTTGGATTCACGTTTATCGTCGAAGGAATGAGCGTTACACCGAGGCCTGTACTCTGGAGCGGGATCAATTTGGAGGTGGAGGGTCTGTCATAGTCTGGGGCGGTGTGTCACAACATCATCGGACTGAGCTTGTTGTCATTGCAGGAAATCTCAACGCTATGCGTTACAGGGAAGACATCCTCCTCCCTCATGTGGTACCCTTCTTGCAGGCTCATCCTGACATGACCCTCCAGCATGACAATGCCACCAGCCATACTGCTCGTTCTGTGCGTGATTTCCTGCAAGACAGGAATGTCAATGTTCTGCAATGGCCAGCGAAGAGCCCGGATCTCAATCCCATTGAGCACGTCTGGGACCTGTTGGATCGGAGGGTGAGGGCTAGGGCCATTCCCCCCAGAAATGTCCGGGAACTTGCAGGTGCCTTGGTGGAAGAGTGAGGTAACATCTCACAGCAAGAAGTGGCAAATCTGGTGCAGTCCATGAGGAGATGCACTGCAGTACTTAATGCAGCTGTTGGCCACACCAGATAATGACTGTTACTTTTGATTTTGACCCCCCCTTTGTTCAGAGATACATTATTCCATTTCTGTTAGTCACATGTCTGTGGAACTTGTTCAGTTTATGTCGCAGTTGTTGAATCTTGTTATGTTCATACAAATATTTACATACTGTATGTTAAGTTTGCTGAAAATAAAACGCAGTTGACAGTGAGAGGATGTTTCTTTTTTTGCTAAGTTTATATGGCGCTAAAGTAAAAACAATCATTTGTGTGGACTTTTTATACAAATAATTTTTCAACAGCCGTGGACAAGGTTGTTTTGGCTCTTACGCCTATAAAGCGATAATGTTGTGTCAAATGGACAATGCACCAATCCTCTCCAACCTGGCATGGTATAATTTGATAAGGAGTCTTTTCTTAATATACAGAATAATAATTGCTGATCAGGTCCGGTCCTGGCCGATATGCCATCTTAGACAAGACCCCCCAAAATTACAGCACTCCTATCCCCGCGAAGTAGAATAGTAGCTTCGGCTATAGTGTTGGCCCGCAATGCACTTTTATGAATGCCCATGTGGTAGCCTACCGTTTGTAAAACAGGCAAATTACCATTAATCCCTGTCATTTGGTTATATTAATTTCTGTTAATGCATGTATTAAGTACAGTAATTTACTGTTTTCATTCTCGGAGTGGAAACGTAGTTTGCAGATTTCACAACCTGCTACACTTCTGAGAAACAAGTTTTGATTTATTTAATCATTTACATGTTCCATGTGAGCAAACGGAGCACTCACAGACGTAAGTACCTGGCCTGCTTTCACTTCATGTCAAAAGAAGGAATGTGCCCAGCTGGGCTTCTGTCATTTTTTTCTTCACCTCACACAGTAAGTCAACAAAGTGTTATTATGGTATTTTCATCCATCCAAATAATAACAGTTCCTCACAATATTTGAAAAATATTTCCAACACTCCCCTTCGATAATCAGCGTCGCTGATAAAAAGGTTATGGACATGTTGCATGTATTTGTTTCTATTTTAATGATTGTTAATTTCATCTCCATACTATTGCATAGCTGGCCCCTTCATACTTTCCTTGTCAGTTCATTATCTTATATCATACTTTCGGTAGGCCTAGGTTTTTAATGCATTTTAAGGAAAGGAGAAATATTTGCTTGTGTCTGAAATATGCTGGTGGCTTTGATTGACGGGTGCTTTTACAGGGATGTGCATATGTGTGTTTGCAGATTCTCTCTATAGGCCTATATGTCCTTTCAGAACGTTTCCTAAAGTATCCTGCCTGGACTCCATCTCTTTAAAAAGAATCAAACGCTCCTGTCATGATTTAATGTTGTAAAAGGCCTATTTTATGTAGCTTAGGCTACATTATTTATCTCTTTGAATAACATATGCCACTGCCATCAGCAGCAGGGTTTGTGATGTTGTCCAAATGTTTCCGGAAAAGTGGAAGAAAACACATCGGACTTCATTTGAATGGTTTTGTGCGTCGAAATAGGATCTGTATTTAATTTCTTTATATGCAGAAAAGCCAACAGGCAAGGACAAGGTAGGGGGATACACTACATGACCAAAAGTACGTGGACACCTGCTTGTCGAACATCTCATTCCAAAACCACATTAATATGGAGTTGGTCCTCCCTTTGCTGCTTCAACAGCCTCCACTCTTCTGGGAAGGCTTTCCACTAGATGTTGGAACATTGCTGCAGGGACACACACACAGGCAGCATACGTGGCAGCAAAAGGGCTGGACTCTGTCATCACATTTGATGACAAAGTAGATTTTTTATTTTGTGTAGGGTAGTGTATCATTATGCCAACACTAGGGGCTCAATTCATTTTGGTACAGTAGCTGTCTATTCTCATGGTCAGTTATAACCACAATGATTTTACATACCAGAATAACCTGTCAGTGTCGAGTAGTCTCCCCTCATTGGTGTATCTACCTACTGTTACAGAGAAACATGAAACTCGAGGAGTGAGTGAGATATACAGAGTTTATTGATCGAACATTGAAGAAGCATACAAAGTATGCTACATAAACTGTTGCAGGTCCTTTTTATGTCCATGTCCTTGCATGTGTGTGAGAGAGTGAAAGTGTCAGTGTGTGTGTGTGGGAACAATGTGGTAGCTTAAACTAAGGTCAATAATTATTGTAATTACATAGGCTAGGCCTACTAACTAGGTTCTCTGTAGAATGTAACAGCATAACTGTTGTCATCGGTGTTCTTAAAGGAAAGATTCAGCCATTTTTAATGTTTTAGGGCATCTCTGATGTTCTATTGGTTGCTGGGGTCATTTCATGTGTATCTGAGCTCTTGCCGTTCACACAGGCAGAAATACAGTCAGTATGATGTAGCATTGTGATAAAGCCGCTCGCACTAAAACAGGAAGTTAATAGGAAGATGATTTTTAGATTGCTAAAACAATCAATTCAATTTGGGACGATGTCATAACGCGGGAGGTTGTCTTCTCTCGCATGACCCATTGATAATATTTTAGCAATATTCCTACCTTCAGAAATGTTTAATTTAACAGAGGGTCCACCAAAATTCTCCTATTTTTCTGCCTCTTCAGTCCAGGGTGCATTGCATGATGCTGCCCAGTGGCTCATAGAATGGAATGGTGAGAGACTTTGTTGGAAATGAAGGAAACGATCCTCTCCCCAAACTTCTTGGGAGAGGATCGCCTAATCTTAGAGGTTAAGGGGAAATGCTGTTTTATGAAAAAACGGTAACAGATGGAGGTAGTGTTGTCATGATACCAGAATTTCGCTTCGATACCAGATTTAGTATGACAATACTCGATACCAAAATGATACCACTGCAAAAAAATGAGGCATATTAGCCAAAGTCATAGAATGACACTTGATCCAGATATGTAAACTCAGCTACTGTCCCAGACCTGCTGTTTTCAACTCTCTAGAGACCGCAGGAGCGGTAGAGATACTCTTAATGATCGGCTATGAAAAGCCAACTGACATTTACTCCTGAGGTGCTGACTTGCTGCACCCTCGACAACTACTGTGATTATTATTATTTGACCATGCTGGTCATTTATGAACATTTGAACATCTTGTCCATCTTCTGTTATAATCTCCACCCGGCACAGCCAGAAGAGGACTGGCCACCCCTCATAGCCTGGTTCCTCTCTAGGTTTCTTCCTAGGTTTTGGCCTTTCTAGGGAGTTTTTCCTAGCCACCGTGCTTCTACACCTGCATTGCTTGCTGTTTGGGGTTTAAGGCTGGGTTTCTGTACAGCACTTTGAGATATCAGCTGATGTAAGAAGGGCTATATAAATTAATTTGATTTTGATTTGATTTGATTCAATCGTTGGGCATCTTTTGAGTTCAATATCATTCAATTTGAACATTTTAATGTAAAAAATTTGAGACAGCCATGTATGCATTAATGAATCAATTATACAATCAATTTGACTTTGGCTTTACCAATCTAACTACAAAACAACAATAGTAATAATTTATTTGAATGGTAAATCTTCACTGATAAACCAGGTGAATCAAGATGTAACCTAGGTCTATTCACAATACAGGTGAATGCATATTATTCAATAGGAGTGATGCATGCATTGAGCTTGTTTTAGCTAATTTCACAGGGCTACAGATGACAAACAATCCCTCCCTTTTATGACTTATTTTATTGGCAACTGCTAGGAGAACATATTGTATTGTACTGATCAACAACATTTGCACAGAAGAAGCACACTTCTTTTATAAAAGTGTGCACTGTCTCTTTAAGAAAGTAATGCTGTCATTCACACGGCAGAATGTGGCTGTGGAGTCGGACTTTGTGGCTATGGAAACCAGACTGGAGCACCTGGAAACCATGTGTTTGATGTATTTGATACCATGCCACTGATTCCACATTCCAGTCATTACCACGAGCCCGTTCTCCCCAATTAAGGTGCCACCAACCTCCTGTGGTAGGCTTACATTGCGATTAATTAATTCAACTATCACACCTGTGCATATTATATTAAATATGAACACTGATGTTCAGGATAACATGGCTTTATATTAGTTGATAACTAATATTGAAAAGGTGATATGATGCAATTTAAGCCAATTTGTATATCACTTATTCATAATTTATGCTAGGGTTCGTGCTGATACCCAAGGGTTTGCGACATTCAGTAATGAGAACTGATGAGGTAATTATAATACATTAATAAGCACTGTTTTGAAAATAATCATACATTAATAAGTGACTGTTTTGACAATATCTGAAGAGTTATATTCGGGAAATTGACACTCTATAAACATATTTTCCGTGGTGCCCTGGCATCCTAATTGATTAAAGTAGTTTAATGATTAGTTTAATCGCATAATTAAATTACACATAGAGAATTGATTTGATAATATCACTTGTCACTTCCTCCAGTACATCTTGTTCTGCAAATGTTTTATGTGTACTATGTTGTCAACAAAGTCTAGGTCTGCTAATTGGGACCAGAGGATCCAAGGTTTTCTCCTGTGGTGGTTTCCTTCATTATCCAGTTGACTGCCATTGGAAAGAGAAGGGGGAACCACAGGCAGCCATGTCAAACTTCTGTGTTTACAGGGAAGCTATCAGTGAGGTGTCCATTGTGTATTACTCTGCAGGATGACTGTAGGTATAACTGTTGGGTGATGTTGATGATCGTCTTTGTAGCGTAGTCACGATACCAAAATTCTGACTTCGATACCAGGTTTAATATCATGATACTCGATACCATCATGATACTCGATATCAGAATGTTACCACAACATTTAAATAAAGCTGTATTAGCCAAAGTCCCAGAATGGCACTTAAACTCAGCTACTGCTCTGTTCAATTGTTGGGCATCTTTCGTTTGCATAGAAGAAGCAATCTCTTATTTTATAAAAGTGGGTGCTGTCGTGTAAAATTGCATAATTAGTCATGCTATCCCGTGTTTTACTGCTTAAAGAATAGTCTCTTGTTATATGCTAGTGTTTTTTCTAACTTGATACAAACTTGTCTTGGTGTCACTTAGTCATAAGACTGGGCTTACAGCTAAGAGATGTTTGGGTGCGACCGCAGCATGTGAAATCCAGTGGGTTTACTATCTACAGAAAATCACATGTACGGAACCTTGTGTCAGGACCCGGTGCGAGAAACAGTCACTAATAATTGGCAGAACCCAGAAGATGAGGCAGACACAGCAGTACTAGAGATGGTGGTTTAATAAAAAATAGATATCTTCCAAAATACAAAAGAAAATCCACAAAGTGGTAAAAACAGCAAGGGAAAAAACAAACCTCAAAAGACCAATCCAAAAACACACGAGAACAAAACCAGAGAACCTCTGGAAAATCCAACAAGAGAAAAATGTTCACAAAGGCTGGGGCTGGGTGCTAACATACAAACACTGAGCAAGGAACTAAGGAACACACAGGGTTTAAATACTAACAAGGGAATGACTTACAGGTGCAAACAATAATTAGGGCAAGAAAAACAAAAGGTACAAAAAAGGTGCAAGGGGGACATCTAGTGAACAAAACCAAACATTCCTGGCCAAAACCTGACACCTTGCAGAAAGGAGTACAATATAGTGTTTGTTGTTGTGAATGCAGGTAGACGGTTAAGCCCTTGGGCTATCAACCTTGTCCTATCTTAAGTTTACACAGACAACAAATGACCTTTTATACACTATCTTCTGACTGCCACGAATACAGAAAAGGGGTTGTATGTATTTTCTCTATAAAGGCATTGAACCGGCACTGTTTGTTGATCCTTTTCAACTATGCGCTGTTGAGTGGGTAGTTGATTCTCCATTTTTGCAAATCTCATGATAAAGTGTTTGAAAGAATCTGCAGTCTCTCTTCCCTTGGATTAGATATTCCACGACAAATTAGTGACAGTGGTGGGATGCTAACTCCGCTTGCAGATTGCTCCCAAGAGACCTAGGTTAAACTGTGCACAGGGGCTCCGTTAGATGTTAGATTTCCCAAGTTCTCTCACGTCACCCCGCTCCTCCGCTCTCTCCACTGGCTTCCAGTTGAAGCTCGCATCCGCTACAAGACCATGGTGCTTGCCTACGGAGCTGTGAGGGGAACGGCACCTCCGTACCTTCAGGCTCTGATCAGGCCCTACACCCAAACAAGGGCACTGCGTTCATCCACCTCTGGCCTGCTCGCCTCCCTACCTCTGAGGAAGTACAGTTCCCGCTCAGCCCAGTCAAAACTGTTCGCTGCTCTGGCACCCCAATGGTGGAACAAACTCCCTCACGACGCCAGGTCAGCGGAGTCAATCACCACCTTCCGGAGACACCTGAAACCCCACCTCTTTAAGGAATACCTAGGATAGGATAAAGTAATCCTTCTAACCCCCCCCCCCCCTTAAAAGAGTTAGATGCACTATTGTAAAGTGGTTGTTCCACTGGATATCATAAGGTGAATGCACCAATTTGTAAGTCGCTCTGGATAAGAGCGTCTGCTAAATGACTTAAATGTAAATGTAATGTAAATGTAATAAAACGGAGCAGAGGGGGACCCACCTTGGACCTGCCGGGAGTGTCAGTCAGTAGATATGTCATTCCGGACAGATAAGAGAAATTCAGGGTGAGACTGGTTTTCTTTTAAACATCATAGAAAATCCTGTTCTAAGAACAGGTTGTGCACATTATGTATTTGTTGTAGCAAAGACACCCCGAGTTAGAAACTTTGTGGTAGCAGAGTTATTTCTGAATAGGGAAAGTCCTAGACCCCTGTTGAAGCAGGGTGACCCTGTAGGAGCAGGGGACATCTCCGATTGGCATCTTTTTGTTGAAGCAGAAGTAGGGGTTGTGTTTCTCTGTTGAAGCAGAGAAACAGCCATGGGATGATATGACACAGTTAAAAGCTATGTGATTCCAGGTCACAATCCTGAGAAAAAATACAAATATTCCCACAGGTACATTTTAAAAACTTTTTTTTTTAAATAACAAAAAATATACAAAAATATAAACATTGTAAAAGAGTAATTAGTAATCAGTGTACTGGTAAAACAGTTGGTTATGATTGGGAAACCAGCTATAAAGTTAAACCCTACACGGAAATGTGCATAGGAGGAACTACCATGTGGGTACAACATTTAAAATTACATAGAGTAATTAAAAAAACATTTTATGGAGTAGAAATGACTCTTTTCAAATTAGAAAGGAAGACATTCCTAACCAAATACTGTTTGTTTTGTGTGTCTGTTTTTGTTTCCAGAGTGTGTATTAACAAGAGATGTATATTATGGACGGACAATCAATCAATCAATCAATTTTATTTTATATAGCCCTTCGTACATCAGCTAATATCTCGAAGTGCTGTACAGACACCCAGCCTAAAACCCCAAACAGCTAGTAATGCAGGTGTAGAAGCACAATGGACCCTATCAGCCCGACTGGCTGCACTGTGTGACTGAATAAAGGAACACACATTCTCCAGTAGTTAACTGGCAGACGTTCTAGTATTGGTTCTAATACAAGGTATCAAAACCGTTACCAATTAAAAGGCACAAGAACCATAACTACTCTCCAGGGAAGTGTGTATCATTACTTTAGATAATGGTTAAATTGGCATATATTAGAGCAGTGAGTGAGTAAATCTAAACACAGGCCACAGCCAGGAAGAGGTCAACTATAGCAAAGCCATAGAGGCACTAAAAGAAGAGCAAGCATATTCTACCAATTCGGCTAGAATATGGGGAGAATTGTTTTTATTTCAGGATAAAATTCGGCAGCATTTCCCTGCTGATGGAAAATTCAAATCTAATAAAGAATTCAGATGCTATTGTGAGTTGGCACAATGACATGAAATGAAAGTCTAAGGCTCAAAAAAAAAAAAAACTTTTATTTAACGAGGTAGGGCAGTTGAGAACAAGTTCCCATTTACAACTGCAACCTGGCCAAGACAAAGAAAAGCAGCGCGACACAAAACAACACAGAGTTACACATAGGATAAACAAAAGCACAGTCAATAACACAATAGAAAAATCGATATCAGTGTTTTGATGTCACCGTTCTATAGGCAGAGGAGAAAAACCCGATAGAACCAAGTTTCGTAAATGTACTCAGCATAACCGCACTAACCTTACTAAACTCACCAAAAAAAGAAACGTCCCTTTTTCAGGACCCTGTCTTTCAAAGATAATTCATAAAAATCCAAATAACTTCACAGATCTTCACTGTAAAGGGTTTGAACACTGTTTCCCATGCTTGTTCAATGAACCATAAACAATTAATGAACATGCACCTGTGGAACGGTCGTTAAGACACTAACAGCTTACAGACGGTAGGCAATTAAGGTCACAGTTATGAAAACTTAGGACACTAAAGAGGCCTTTCTACTGACTCTGAAAAACACCAAAAGAAAGATGCCCAGGGTCCCTGCTCATCTGTGTGAACGTGCCTTAGGCATGCTGCAAGGAGGCATGAGGACTGCAGATGTGGCCAGGGCAATAAATTGCAATGTCCGTACTGTGAGACGACTAAGACAGCGCCACAGGGAGACAGGACGGACAGCTGATCGTCCTCACAGTGGTAGACCACGTGTAACAACACCTGCACAGGATCGGTACATCCGAACATCACACCTGCGGGACAGGTACAGGATGGCAACAACAACTGCCCGAGTTACACCAGGAACGCACAATCCCTCCATCAGTGCTCAGACTATCCGCAATAGGCTGAGAAAGGCTGGACTGAGGGCTTGTAGGCCTGTTGTAAGGCAGGTCCTCACCAGACATCACCGGCAACAACGTCGCTTACAGGCACAAACCCACCGTCGCTGGACCAGACAGGACTGGCAAAAAGTGCTCTTCACTGACGAGTCGCGGTTTTGTCTCACCAGGAGTGATGGTCGGATTCGCGTTTATCGTCGAAGGAATGAGCGTTACACCGAGGCCTGTACTCTGATGCGGGATCAATTTGGAGGTGGAGGGTCCGTCATGGTCTGGGGCGATGTGTCACAGCATCATCGGACTGAGCTTGTTGTCATTGCAGGCAATCTCAATGCTGTGCATTACAGGGAAGACATCCTCCTCCCTCATGTACCCTTCCTGCAGGCTCATCCTGACATGACCCTGCAGCATGACAATGCCACCAGCCATACTGCTCATTCTGTGCATGATTTCCTGCAAGACAGAAATGTCAGTGTTCTGCCATGCCCAGCGAAGAACCCGGATCTCAATCTCATTGAGCACGTCTGGGACCTGTTGGATCGGCGGTTGAGGGCTAGGGCCATTCCCCCCAGAAATCCCCCAGAAATGTATTTGTGTCTGGAAGTAGCAAGCAAACTAGCCAACTTTAGCCAGTTAGCTTGGGTGCTTGACTGCCTTTGTGAGGTCAGAGAACTTGGATCAACCCTGCTCCTTGGCCAGAGCGGGCAGTGTGTGCTCTAAACAGTTCAAATTTCCAAAACACACAAAGTTGTAAAATGTCTAACTAGTAATTTGTTATGCTAACAAGCTAGCAAGAGGCTGCATAGCAACAGCATCAACTTCCAGTAGACATGTAAAGCTCAACTGAAAGGTTATCGTTTGGTTACAATATACTAAAATGAACTAATAGTATATAGTATGAAGTATATACTCATCAAGCATGTAGTATATGGTATATTAGTATGGGTATTTGAACACAGCTTGGGTATGTGAGTATATTGATAGAATGGGTACGTCTGCTTTGATGGCAGGTTGGAAACCAGTTATCAGCATGGATATTGCAGGGGTAGCAGAAAAATACCGAAGCCTAGTGTGTGGTGCCATTGGTCATTCAAGAAGTGAGTGTAGGGGCAATAAAAAATGCACTTGGTTCGTAGAACCGGGGTTACATCAGTAACCTCTGGTAGCCGCTAGATGTCATAAAATACCTTTTCATGACAGCAGCCAAGCATTGATGATCATGTCACCAGAATAAGGCCCTCAATATTTATTGGAAATGAGCATCAAGCTCATCCACTTACTTTCACCACTCTGTGAACTTACTTTCACCACTCTGTGAAGTTCATCATAATTTATTTAATCTGTAGCCTAATAAACTGCATGCTTTCCAGACAAGTCGTAGTGGGACGACCATACAAAGTCATCGCGTGACTCCAAGTTAACAGTGGTGGAAAAGTGCTCAAGTAAAAGTCAAGATACCTTAATATAAAATGACTCAAGAAAAAGTGAAAGTCACCCAGTAAAATACAACTTGAGTAAAAGTCTAAAAGTATTTGGTTTTAAATATACTTAAAGTATCAAAGTAAATGTAATTGCTAAAATATACTTAAGTATCAAAAGTAAAAGTATAAATCATTTCAAATTCCTTATTTTAAGAAAACCAGGCGGCACCATTTTCTTTTTTTAAATTGTCTTTTTACGGATAGCCAGGGCCACACTCCAACACTCAGACATAATTTACAAAGGAAGCATGTGTATTTAGTGAGTCCACCAGATCAGAGGTAGTAGGGATGACCAGGGATGTTCTCTTGATAAGTGCATGAATTTGACTATTTTCCTGTTCTGCTGTAACGGCAGTCTATTTCTTCCTCCTCGGACGAGGAGAGGCGAGAAGGATCGGAGGACCAATGTGCAGAGTGGTAAGTTTCCATGATTTTAATATACACGAAAACAAGACACGATACAAAATAACAAACGAACTAACCGTAACAGTCCCGTGTGGCACAAACACTGACACAGGAAACAAACACCCACAAACCAAACGTGAAACCCCGGCTGCCTAAGTATGATTCTCAATCAGGGACAACGATTGACAGCTGCCTCTGATTGAGAATCATACCAGGCCGAACTCAAAATCCCAACATAGAAAAACACACATAGACAACCCACCCCAACTCACGCCCTGACCATACTAAATAAATACAAAACAAGGGAAATAAGGTCAGGAACGTGACACCTGCTAAGCATTCAAAAGGTAATGAGTACTTTCGGGTGTCAGGGAAAATGAACGGAGTGCACCTCGTCTAGCGTATTTTGTTTTGTCGACATATGGAAATGTTACTGATAAATGTTCTGTTTCCATCGAGCCTGACGTGCCATTTTTTTATTCGACATGTACTTTACTCACATATAAAGGTTGGATGGAAACCTGGTTAATGATGATTTTATTTTCTACACACAGAATATCATATACAATGATTGCCTATGACCTTGTGAACTTCCCAATACATTAATACATTCAGTCACTTCAAACTATACTTCCTTTAGATTGAAGTACTGTCAGACTGATTTGTAATAGACTGTCATAGCCCCAATTGAAAAAGTTAACATTGGCCATTGATTACACCCCTTTTTTTACATGGTGCAATTTAAAAGAAACATCAAATCAGGGTCGCAGGCCCAAAACAATGGAGAACCCCTGTACTAGCCCTATGCACGTATCACTGGAAACATACTGCATCTTTAAAATGTCAGTCAATCTCAAAGCACTGTCCTGACTGCATGTCTCATCATTTTGTTTATCATTGACATTATTAATCATGTTATTTTCAAGCAAGTTTAATGCAGTAATCTTACCTGTGGTTGGACACAATTCTGGACCTTAACTTGTGCGTCTCAGTATTGAAGCAGGAGCTCTCAACCAGATCACAATGAGCTGGGGTTTTGTGGCCATAACAAGCTTTCATTTCTTCCCCCCTCAAAGATATGCAGAGAGGAGACTCTGTACATACATGGGGTGGACTGACTCTGATGGCCAGTACTATTGGGTGGGTGAAGGAGTTTCTGCAGGGATGCCTTGGGTACAAACAGCTCTTTCAGAGGGGCTGAATGTCCTCCCTCTCCACCCCCCCCCCCCCATCCTCCACCCCCACAGCGCAGTGACAGTCCGGTATGTGTACGTTTCATCCACCAGCACCACACTCTGAGTGTGGGCAGACAGAGACCTAGCCCAGCACAATCCACACACACTCATTAAATGATGCGATAGATTACCATGAATTACAGTACAACAATGATTCTCCTCACGTCTCCATACCGGTTAGGCTAGATGCTATATACGGTATTTGAATAAGTTCCTGTAAGTAGGGAAATGTAGGCCCATTTGTTTTACGCCCATATACCAGTTAGTAAATCGTAACTTCAAGATCTGACCAGAAACAAGGGCGTAGGAGCCGGGGGGGAAGGGTAGACACATGCCCATGTTAAAACCAGGTAAAACGGTTCCCCCCAATAATACAAATAATAATCTGCAAGAATTTTATTTAGAAAAATGAATCCCCAGATTCGTTGAGGGACTCTGATTTTGAAAAGGCCTCTGCTGCTGGAATGTGTCACTTCCCCCCGCCCCCACTAAATGCTTCATTGTCACTCTCAGTTGTTACAAGCAGTCTGGCAGTGTGTGTAGCACCCCCATCATTACTCACTGCACCGGGTAAAGTAATTGTTGTTGGTAACAACAAAGTAAGTTTAAGTAAAACCTGTATGAATGAGAATAAACTTTGATATGTTAGAACGAACGTGAGCAACTAAAACTTTATCTTGGCTAGTAGCTAGTTGGCTTTACAGGTTTTATCTAACTAGTAAAATGTTTTTAATTTTTTGTATTATTTTTTTGTGTGGCGTGCTAAGCCTTTGCTAGACGTTTATTATCTCACTTTTTTTTTGCCGATAATTATAATTTTTTTAAACTCTAGAAAATAAATGAAATTGCATGCATTGGTTTCGAAATTGCATTGATATTCACTGCAACGTTGTAGTTCCCAAGGTATATCAATCCTGATTAGCCAATGGGCTTTCATGATTTTGCAGGAGTTTCATATTATTAGTTCAGCGCAAGACAACCCCCCCTCGCCTCTCCCGCCAAATTCAAAACCAAGGCAGCACTGAAGATGAGAGATTCGTTTTCACATGGCTAACAGCTAGTAAGCCTTCTTTTGTTATTTAAAAAAGTTCAGGGAGCAAAATGTCATCAGCAAAGAAAAAGAAGGCAGGTGTCCGCTCATTTATTGCCTCTTGGACAAAGGAATATGGGTTTGTTTTGCTGAAGGACTGGTCTGTTTGTGCTCTCTGTTGTAAAACTGTTGTTTGTCGGACATGAAGTGTACAGCATTATTTTGAAACGAGACATGAGAAAAACTTCAAGGATGAGTACAAGGCTGAAGGAATCAATAAGGCAGTGTCCAGGTATGACAAAAGCAACAGAGGTTTTTCTTTTAATTTATTTTACCAGGCAAGTGAGTTAAGAACAAATTCTTATTTACAATGACAGCCTACCCCGGACAAACCCTAACGGCGCTGGGCCAATTGTGCTCCGCCCTATGGGACTCCCAATCACAGACGGTTGTGTTACAGCCTGGAATTGAACCAGGGTCTGTAGTGACGCCTCTAGCACTGAGATGCTGTGCCGTAGACCGCTGCACCACTCAGGAGCCCGCCCCTATAGGTGAGCTACAAAGTTGCACAGTGCATTGCTAAACATGGAAAACCATTTACTGATGGGGAATGTATCAAGGAGGCTTTCCTCAGTAGTTCGCAGGCCTTATTTGATGGATTGCCTAAGAGACACAATCATCTCAAAGATAAAAGACATGCCTGTGTCTGCCAGAACTGTTGAAAGGTGCGTTACCGAGATGGTTGAAAATGTAAAGGAGCAGCAAACTGTAGTCAATACAAAGCAGCAGACTTTGACCGCACTGAAGTCTAACAAAACAGCCCCCACAATCTTTTTATCATCAATTTCTCTCAGCCAATCATCAGTCATTTGTGTAAGTACTGTGCTTGTTGAATGTCCTTTCCTGTAAGCATGCTGAAAGTTTGTCAATTTGTTTACTGTAAAATAGCATTGTATCTGGTCAAACACAATTTTTTCCAGAAGTTTACTACGGGTTGGTAACAGACTGATTGGTCAGCTATGAGACAGTAAAGGGGGCTTTACTATTCTTAGGTAGCGGAATTACTTTTGCTTCCCTCCAGGCCTGGGGGCACAC